>NW_021145250.1:478293-655793 GCF_900634775.1 Gouania willdenowi
TATGTGTAAATGATCTGTGACGCCAAGATGAGATGCTTTGTTTAAAAAATAATTATTCTGTCACTGCTTCATTTTGTAATTGTTTTATTTCTTTTATTTATTTTTGTTAACTATTCACTTTATTTACCTTTTGATTTAATGATGTTATTTTCTTGTAAATGCTGCCTAGATCTTTTTTCCTATTGTTGTTTTAAATGTTTGTTTGTTTTAAATCACTTTGTTGAAAACAAATCACTGTTTATTTTCTCACTGTAGACTCAACCGTCCCGACAGTAGCATCCTTTGTTGCCATAGTGACGCAGCATCAGCACCGCCGTAAATAATAAGTGTGTAAAATAATATCTGCGATGCCAAGTGGAGTCTCTGTATGACGTCATTAATAACCATCCTCGTGTTGAAGCCAAAATCCAAGAGAGAAAATATTAAAGAAAAAGAAAAGTAGACAATGTTTGAGGTGTAAATATATGTGAAGATTTTCAATAAAAATGCATAATTTAAAGAATTAATGATTCACTTTGTGTTGTTCATTAAGGCTTTGATACAAATAAAGACATATATTAATAAATGCTGGACCATATTTCATAGATCAACAATCCTCAACATTACATTTCATTTATTTTTATTTTATATTATTTATTTCATGTCATTTTATTTATTCAATTAATTATATTAATTCACTTTAATGTATTGTTTACTTTAGTTAGATTTTATTTAATTTTTATTTATTATATTTTTATTTAATTAATTTAATTGATAATTCATTTAAATTTATTGTTCAGTTTAGTTTGACTGCATTTTATTTTAATTTACGGTTCATATAAGAAGATTTTTTTGGGGGGGTTTATATATATATATATATATATATATATATATAATTTTTGACATGTTATAATTAAGAAATTGCTTAAATGTGTGTCATACAATTTGTTTAATACAGTTTTTAATAACATTTTAAGTGTGTACAAAAAATGAAATTTGTATCATTTTAAATTATTGTGCAATTTTAATGTTTGGAATTTTGTAACTTCTAAACAAGTTATACCTAAAAAAAAAAAAAAAACAAATGTGAAAATCTATTAAGATTAGAAAAATACTTTTTGTACTATTTGATCATTTTTAATGTTGTTGCATAATTTATTTATTTTTTTAATTTAATTGTATTTTATTTAGTTTAATTAATTTTTGATTAAAGTGAATTATGAGAGGGTAAGTATGAGTTATGGTGCAGTTTTAAAATAAATGTAAACGTTTTATTGTTGTTGCTGTTGTTGCACTGTCCTCATCTGTCCACCAGGAGTCGCTGTTTCTATTTTAATAGCTGAGCCTGTTTTATTTTCCCATCATTCTTTGCGAGTCTCTAACAACTGCCTGTTTTTACTAAACGTTCTTCTCAGAAGTGTCCGTTAAATTGTTTATAGCCAATAGTGAAAATATTTCTCTAATATTTAACCACATTATGTCTTTATAATTCATGTTTTATTGTAGTAGTATTGATTTAATATTACTGTGGTGAAGCAGTAACCTTTTAAATCTGCTTTAAATTATAATGTTAACTAATGTTAACTATTCAGTGTCAACATTTAAACAATAAACTGAATACATCTGATCGATGATATTTACGTTTCCATTCATTTAGCTTTTAGATATCTTAATTTAGTGTTTGATGGGTTTTTTAATATTTTAATATCTAATCTCTTAGTTGGTTACAACTAAAACGCTGCAAAAGGAACAAACTCACGGTAAATCTCTTGTATTTTAGCAGCAAAACGTTCAATATATTTCTAATAGTTCTAACCTATGAACACGTATTTAAAATGTATAAATTATGTGTAGAGGTAGTAATATTAATTTTACACTAATGTTGTTTAACAATAGCTGCTTTAAATCTGCTTATTATCAAATTAAAAGCTTGTTTCACTGGTGCCAAACTTGGTTTGACAAAATACTATTTTTATGTTTTACCTGGTTTGCGTTAAATATCCTAAATTGAAAAACAACTTTAACATTTTACAATAATGTTTATACTGTTGGTTTATATTCTGCACATTAAGTCTTTGAATTTTAGTGCATTTTATGGTTTTTAAAGACAAATGTAACGTTTGTTGTTGGTTTAAATCATCGTCCTGCGAAGGGAACAAACTCTTGGTAAATCTCTTATATTTCGAATTAAAGTTGTTTTAAAATGAGTCAAAATAATGTTAAATATGATAATGATGAATATGAAAATAAATATGAAAGGTAGGAAACTACAGATATGTACAAGTATGTATAAATATTTTTTTGCAGAATTTGTTTAAGCTTTTTATTAACGTTGCATAAAAACAATACTTCAGATTTTTTGGGGGGAAATTCACCCTAATTTTTATAAAACAATGTGTACAATTTTTCTAAAGAAAAACGTGACAATATTGTCTCAAGTTTTACAAAGGAATTATACATTTAATTTAATAGAAAAATATCAACTTAATTGTTTTTTTAAAGTTACAATTTTTTTCCCAAAAATCACCAAATTTTATTTTTAAAAAAACTTTTAAAATACATAATTATTTATTTATTTATGTATTTTGAGTAGATTTTTTTTTTTCTAAAATGTCGTCTAGATTTAATTAAAATGTAGCAAAAATAAATAAAATCTTACCAAATTTAACCTAAATTGATTCTATTTTTAAATAAAAAATATTGTTTGTTTTAATGGTGAAACCATACACAGCACAAAGGGCTTTTAAAAACAACTAAAGTGGGTCTAATATCCTAAATATTGACCAGCAGGTGTCCTCAGTGAGCAACGTTTGTAACTAAGCTTTCTGCAAATATTACAAATATTATATTTCCCGTCGTGGCTTTTTGAAACCAAAGGTTTTTATTGCCTGTTCTAAATAATGTGGATGTTAATTTGACAAATAATAATATCATTGTTATTTCAAATGCTAAAGGTATATTTTGATGATCAATTAATCTAATGGTGAATATAAAATCAATGTATGACTACATATAGTGGAAATGAGCAGCTGGGCAGATGTTTGCGCTGCTTTTCTAGTTTAAAATGTTTCACAAAATCTTACTAAATTTAATTCTATTGTATTTGAAAAAAATAAAATCAAGTTATAGAAATAAAACATGATGTTTAATAAGTGACACTTTTTCTTTCTTTGAATTATTTCCTGCTTTAGTTCAATGTCTTCTATTTATTGAACTTTTGTCTTTACATTTCTGTTTTATTTCTTTTTCTGTGTTTTGTTGTTTTTTCTGAGGCTGAAAAATGTCTGAAAACATTGAGGAAAAAATCAAGAACTATCGCAAGACGTCACACGAACCAGACCAGGAACTGTTTCCAGAACTACCTGGGTAACTATGGTAACCACACACTACAATACTCTATACTGTGTGTGGTACATGAGGGTCTACAAGAGTCTGTGTCCTATGAGCTGGGTTTGGGTTAGACACACACACACACACACACACACACACACACACACACACACACACACACACACACACACACACACACACACACACACACACACACACACACACACACACACACACACGCAGACACACACACACACACGCAGACACACACACACACACACACACACACACACACACATACACACACACGAGATAAATTTGACATATTTGTCTGTTTGTTCCACTTTTTGCTATAATGACCCGTTTTTAAATAAATAGAAGAAAACAAAGGTTCAGGTTGTGAATGTGTGAAACTCTGTTAAAGGTGTGTCTGCAGTGTGTTAATAGTGTCTAAAATGTGTGTTCTAAAGCCATGTTCTAAAGCCATGTTCTAAAGCCATGTTCTATGTTCTAAAGCCATGTTCTAAAGCCATGTTCTATGTTCTAAAGCCATGTTCTAAAGCCATGTTCTAAAGCCATGTTCTATGTTCTAAAGCCATGTTCTAAAGCCATGTTCTATGTTCTAAAGCCATGTTCTAAAGCCATGTTCTATGTTCTAAAGCCATGTTCTAAAGCCATGTTCTATGTTCTAAAGCCATGTTCTAAAGCCATGTTCTATGTTCTAAAGCCATGTTCTAAAGCCATGTTCTATGTTCTAAAGCCATGTTCTATGTTCTAAAGCCATGTTCTAAAGCCATGTTCTAAAGCCATGTTCTATGTTCTAAAGCCATGTTCTATGTTCTAAAGCCATGTTCTAAAGCCATGTTCTATGTTCTAAAGCCCACACTAACACCATTTCTTCATGAGTTTATGATGAATGAAGACGTGTGTCAGGAGGAGGTGTCTGGTTTCTGTTACAGGTGAAAAATGAGACGAACAGTTGGAAACAGGAACGTTTGCTGGGAAGATTTGAACACATTTAATGATATTAATTTCTGATCTAACACAATAAACTACATTCCTCACAGTGTCTCTGATCTTTGTGTTTTTAAAAGAATCCTGATTGAAGTGTTTGTAGTTTGACACCAGCCTCACGTTCTTTTATCTATTTTAATTTTATTTAAAGACTTGTCTTTTTTTTTTTTTCAGTTTATTTTTTAAAATACCTTAAAAATATTTTTCATCTTCAATCTTCATCTGATTAAAACTGCTGACTAACCATCACTTGTAAATTGTTTTTTATTGAAATTATTTTTCTTTATTTGATATTTATTTAAATGAAATCTGTCATTTTTTTACGAGTTTAATTTTTAAAACTCTTTTAAAAAAAACTAAAGAAAAACGTTTAAATATTAGGATTAATTTCAGTTTCCTTTTCCGGGTTTTGTTGCCATGGTGATCTTTACACGATTTAAACTGATAAGTCGCTGTTCCTGGTGTCCAGATGTGACGTCACGTGCTCGGGCCCCTCCTCCGTTGCCTTAGTAACGGGATGCTGACGCAACATCAGCCCCACTGGCTGCTGCTGCTGCGGTCAAGGTCGTCCCGCAGGCGCATGCGCAGACTCCCGCTCAGCGACGAACCGTAACTTTTTTTTTTTTTTTTTTTTTTTTTTTATTTTGCAAACAAAGTATACAGACAGTATAGACATACATACAAAACACAATAAACAAGTGCCAGGGGGTTCACATACAATCAAATATTTTAAAAATTGTACAGATGTAAATAGTTTTCTGAGCCTTTTTATTTTTGGATTTCTTTATGAGATTTATGTAATTTATTATGTCACAATGAAAATGAATAAATGTTGGTTTTTGACTGGTGTACTTACACTTATGGATGTAGTATTTTGCCAAAATAATCATGAGGTTTATTAAAACAAAAGCATTTTCTTTAGAGTAGTTTCTAAAAAAACACAAGACAATATCCTCCCATTTCAACGAAAAGTCTTTGTAAAGATGGACAATGATAAACTGACTGAAGTCTTTCCAAAAAATCCTTGAGTGTGAGGCGACGAACCGTAACGGGAGGAAAAAAAACCGCGCCATTGCGTCAGCTGACGGCAGTGACGTAGAGGGGAGTCACGCGCGTGACCCTCTGCACGACGACGGGGCGGGGCCACGTTACGGGTCTACGTGCAGTGCGGCTCGAAGAGGCTCCGGTACCGGTGGAACGAGCATCACGACACGGAGAGGAGGGTTCAGCACCACGGACAGCTCCTCTGACTACAGCTGCTAGTCTGATCCGATCATACAGCCACGATCTGATCAGCCCCACCTGACGATCGGATTACCAATCTATCAATCAATCAATCAATCAACCGCTCATTGATCAGAAGAGCAACAGGATGGAGGGACAGGTGAGAAAATAAAAGACTTTACTACTACTGTTACTATGGTTACTGTCTATCTATCGTTCTATATCTATATATCTATATATCTATATATATATATATATAGATATATATATATATCTATATATATATATATATATATATAGATATATCTATTGTGACTGTCATTTTCTCTGAAAATCAATGTAACTTTTTCAAACTAAAACAGAATATTTAATGTGTGTGTGTGTGTGTGTGTGTGTGTGTGCGTGTGTGTGTGCGTGTGTGTGTGTGTGTGTGCTCTTAAAACGTGAACGTGTGTCATGTGATTGTGAGTCAGTGTGTATTGTAATATCTATAATAGCAAAGATCCTACAAAATAAGAGCACAAACTACACTAATGTTCATGTGAACGCTGTCTGCTCTGAGCTGTGACTAATGTTTTCATTTAACACAAATCACAGTGGATTTAATTCACGTGGACATGTGTGTGTTTTAGTGCACGTACACACAGGGATGAGCTGTGACATTAACACACACACACACACACACACACACACACACACTGGGTTTGTGTGAGGACGACTCGTGATTAATCGACTTATTGAACTATTCATTATGGATGGACGATGGTTGGATGGGTTTCTCATTTGTGGGTCAGCTGATGTAAATATCCCAGAATGCTGTGCGGCTATTGACCACTGATGTGTGATGTGGATCAGTGTGTCAACACACACACACACACACACACACACACACACACACACTGCTGTCACCTACAGGCTGTTACCATGAACACGAGGATGGTGACAGTGTAGCAGTGAAGGAGAAAATGGACGATAACTCTGTGTGTGTGTGTGTGTGTGTGTGTGTGTGTGTGTGTGTGTGTGTGTGTGTGTGTGTGTGTGTGTGTGTGTGCGTGTGTTCTGTAAATTATGTAAAGGCATTTTAATATGACTCAGGTTGCCTGTGGGGATCAAACCATGACTCAGCAGAAATACGCTCTATACAGTATGTAAATAGGCTGAGGTTAAATCGGGCCTTAAAAGTTGTGATTATTTTTAGTTCTCGTCTGTGCACACAGCTCAAGTACGAGTCGTTGTCCGTTTTTCTCACGCGTATCGATACACGTCACCCGACGCTCATTTACCGCACGGCGCCCGAGCAGAGCCCGTGTAAAAAAATAAAACCCAACTTAACTTGGCCTGTCGCGTTCAGGCAAAGATCTGCCGCTTTAGGCTTTTATAAATCCAACCACGACTCAGAACTAACACTATTGCGTTCCAGCCATGACTCAGCAATAATACAAAGGCATGTTTTAATACTTCCAAACGATTACTCATCAAAAATATTCAGGTTTAAGTATTAAATCATGACTCGTCACCAATACTATTGTTTTCCAGTCATGACTCGGCAATAAGTGGCTCCAATAGTTCAAATGATGACTCCACACAAATACTTGGTAGGCCTAAGTATTAAACCATGACTCAGCAATAATATGCAAATAGGAGCAAATATTTCAAATGAAGACTCAGCAGAAATGAAAATGTTCCAGCATCATAAAATTATTATCAAAGAATAATAACACCAGTTATCTGTGTGGACATTGAAGTCATGTGACTGTGTGACCAAATGGCTGCTGGGATTATTGACGTCCTTTAAATCCTCAGGGAATAAATACGTGTGAATGAGAATCAGAAGAAGAAGGACAAGCAGCCATCTTTGTTTGAAAAGACTCTGATTGGACGGTTTAGGCACTGCCCCCGATTATTGACGAGTCACAGTTAACTTATTTTACATTAGTGGGTGTTGTGGTTCTACTGGTAGTCATTTTAACTGGTGACCCTGATACTGCTGATGACATGAGAGGTGTGTGTGTGTGTGTGTGTGTGTGTGTGTGTGTGTGTGTGTGTGTGTGTGTGTGTGTGTGTGTGTGTGTGTGTGTGTGTGTGTGTGTGTATCATATAGCAGCTCCATCAGCATCTGTTTTTCTGTTTGACCCTGAACTTATTCTCACGCATCAGCACAAACACTGACCTCCATCTATTCTAAATAAACATCAGCTGGTCATTGTAAACAACAACAATCAATGTGTGTGTGTGTGTGTGTGTGTGTGTGTGTGTGTGTGTGTGTGTGTGTGTGTGTGTGTGTGTGTGTGTGTGTGTGTGTCACATTTGTTAATGAAGTGTTTACAAGGTCAGTTTAAAGAGGATTTGACTTTTATTCTGAATTAAAGAGGAATTAAAATTCTCATGTAAATCATGAAAAAGCTACTTAACCTTCCACTTTTCTATAGCAAATAACATTATCAATACAAACATTAATAACAACAATGATAAAAACAATGACACACACACACACAATGTCTGTAGATGTTTATTAGACTTTAACCTAAATCTCTCTGATTAATTTCATGTCATACGTCTTTATTTTCTACTTCCTGTAATCAGAGAAACATCCATCACTTCTTCTCTGAGCTTTGATCCCTCAGCAGATATTCAGTGTTCTGACTCTGCCCCCCCCCCCCCCCCCCCCCCCCAGAAGGAGAAGCAGGTCACAGGTTACCTCCTGTTCTCTTTGTCCACGGCCGTCATTGGATCTCTGCAGTTTGGATACAACACAGGAGTCATTAACGCTCCAGAACAGGTCAGAGTTATTCTTTGTATCAATCATCGTCCACACAATCATGACATTCCTGGAAAAGTTATGGAATTTTTTTTAAAAAAAGAAAGATTTTCCAGTTTTAAAAAGTGATGGAATAATTTAACTGTTTTGGAAAAGTTTTGGAAATGTAAAATATTTTATTTCAATGTTTAAAATCCAACCTTTGCTGTTACTGTGGGACATTGTGTTCTACAATCCTGTACTCCTTCAGATATTTAACCTTACAAAACGTAATAATGTAATGTTATATACAATGTAACAATGTACAGTTAATTTTACCTATCCTGTTGAGGAATAATAATAATAATAAGAATAATAAGAATAAGAATAATAAGAATAATAATAATAATAATAGTAATAATAACAACAACTAGAATATTTGCATTTCCTGAAGTAAATGCATGTGAGGATGCAGGCAGTGGCCCGCGTCGCACTACATTTGCTTATCGTTGGCATTAGCATTAGTCTAACAATAGCAATAACCTAGCATCAACATTAACATTAGCATAGCAATAACCTACCATTAGCCTAGCATTAATATTGACCTAGTATTAGCTTCGACCTAGCATTATCAGTACCTCACTTTGGGAACCTATAGGGTGTAGTACTTTGGTTTGGATAAAAGTGTCTGCCAGTTGAAATTGTAATCTCATAATTAAACATGTTAGCGCTTTTTTAATGGTTGTTTAATGTTATATTCAATAACTGATGCATCGTATTTTAAATAATATTTCAAACTGAGGCTATTGTACGATGTTTATGATCAATAACTTATACTGTTCCACTAACTATGACACACTGTCAGACTCTGTTACACTAGTACACTGGAAAGAAACGCTCAGTTTTTATGAGAATAAATCTATATGTTTCTGAACAACTAAGTCATGGAAATTTGGTAAAATATTTTGGAAATTTTTGAAAAATCATTGTTAAAAAAGTGTGGGAACCCTGATCAATATCTTCATTAGTTTTTACGTCCTTTAGCATAAAAGAGTAAAAATAATAAACGTGTTGTAAACGTTGAGCGTGTGCGTCCGTTCTCTCTCTTTTCCATCAGAAACTTCGCTGGTTCTTCAACGCCACGTGGATGGAACGTTACGGAGAACCTATCAGTCCTTCCACCGTCACCATCGTGTGGAGCGTGGCCGTGGCCATCTTCAGCGTGGGGGGGATGGTGGGGTCCTTTAGCGTGGGGGTGATGGCCAACCGCTTTGGAAGGTCAGAGGTCACACTCAGCTATACACCATCACAGTGGGAGGTTCTAGTTGTAATGGCCACGCCCCCGAAATGCTGGTGTTTTTTTTTTTATTAACAAACAAGATAACGTGCAACAACTTCCTCAATTTACACTAAATACAGTTCAACAACCAAAGCGACATGAGAAAAAACACACAAGGAAAATATAAGCGAATAAATACAATAACAATATTGTACAAAGGTTGTTTTTTTAAAAATAAATGTAACCTACGTAATAAAAAACTTATATAATTTTCTTGCATGGACGTTTTTAATTTTGTCTGACAATCTTTGAAACAATGAAATCTCTGATTTTAAACCAGACCATGACAGGGCGCATTTAGCAAATATGCATTTTTGTATATAATATTTTATTATTATAATGAAATTATTGATAAAAAAATTTATGTTTTTTATTCTTAAGGAAGATGGCAATTTGAATATTTTTGAAATAACCAAAAATCAATATTTGCATCTTTAGGAAACAGCAACTCATACATTGGACTATTTCACACTCATAAAATAAATGTTTTCTTGTTCCTAAATTTGTTTTGCATAAGTAACAATTGTTCACATCCAGTTTAAATCTTTTATTAATACAAATCATTTAATGGACAAATGTCATTTAGAAGTTTTATCTTTGTATTTGGGGGAATAGGACATATTAAATATCTTGTTCTAATGGCTGAAATATCACATTTATATACTACCCTCCCTCCCGCTGCTCTCTTGCCCCGCCTCCAAACTTTCCAAAGTCCCTCTCTCAGAGGAGCTAACAAGCTAACGTTAGTCCAACAGTAACATCACAGTAATATAACATGCTCTGTTAAAAACATATTACTGTAGCACTTTTCTCTCTCAATGTGCACACACCTCAGCAGCAGCAACAACACAGTGTCACTTACAGCAGCCCACACACAAACAACACATGCACTACATAGTTCTAGTGTAACAGTTACAAATACAAACATAATGTAAATCAAGCAGCAGTAATTACCTTTCAAGCAGAAAAGTCACCAATTCCATCTTCTACTCCTCCAGACCATACACTGTAAAAAAAAGACAGCGCTCCAGCTCCTGGAAAGGGGTGGGGCCTGTGAGCAACAGCTGTCACAGTCCATCAAACACAATCCTGGCTCTGATTGGTTCTTTTTGCTCGGTCGCGGTACATTCTGGCAATCTGCCAAAGTTTGCAGGAGCAGCAGGGGGCGGGGCTCAATCAGCATGTTTTTTTTGCACAAACTACTAGTTTGATGTAAAGCTGTCCTTACATAGTGACAGTTTTAGCAAATATGACAAAAAGTCACTTTTATGAGAGTTGCAGACTGCACCTTTAAGTGTACTTTTCTCAATAAAAGGGTAAATGACCAGATATTGTCTCAGAAATGTTTGATCACACTTTTTGTCTGATAAATCTTTGATCTATTCTAATGTGATATAGTTTGGGTTTTGACACATTATCTACATGACCTTTTATTGACTTGAGGACATTTGGTATTTTATTTTTTACCTCATGATAAATCTTTACAGAGCACCAAAGATTATTTTACCAAATCAATATGTTTTATCAATATTTGTGCAGGCGGCGCTCCATGTTCCTGGTCAACATCCTGGCCCTCATCGGGGGGCTCCTGATGGGTTTCTGCACCCTCTGCTCCTCCTATGAGATGGTGATCGCTGGACGCCTCGTCATTGGTCTGTTCTGTGGACTCTTCACCGGTCTGACCCCCATGTATGTGGGCGAGGTGTCCCCCACCCCCCTCAGAGGGGCGTTTGGTACGTTGCACCAGCTGGGCGTGGTCGTAGGGATCCTCATCGCTCAGGTTGGTCTCCTCTGAGAAGGTTTAGGATGCTGCTCAGTGTGATTTAATTAGTGACTGATGGTGTGTCCTCCTGCAGATCTTTGGTCTGGAGGCTCTGTTGGGCTCTCAGAAGATGTGGCCCCTCCTCCTGGCTCTCACCGTGGCCCCCGCCGTGCTGCAGTGCATCCTGCTGCCCTTCTGTCCAGAGAGCCCCCGCTTCCTCCTCATCAACCTGAAACAGGAGGAGCAGGCACGCCAAGGTGGAGGCTAACATCTCACGAACATCTGATAAACATCTCACAAAGATGGCCAGATGTACTTAAACATCTCTAGAATATCTCCAAACACCTCTAAAACATGTTCAACCTACTTTAACTTCTCCAAACATCTCAGAAAATCTCCAAAATATGTCCAAACATCTCCAAAAATCTCCTAAGTTTGTCAAAGGTCTCCAAAAATCTCCAAAACATTTACACTGAGGTGAACGTGTTCATATCCTGCTTCGTAGTACAGCCTCTCTGACAGAGAATGATTGGTGAGTTGAAGCTAACGGAGAGATATCAGGATATATTATAAGCTTGGCTTCTGCCATGATGTGTCACCACTTATAATCATCACCAGTTGAACTGATACACCGACAGGCAAAACGCTCTGAGTTTGTTTTCAGTGTGTTGTTGTTTATCATCAGTTCACCAACAGGATGTAGAGTAGAGTCACCAACTAAACCACGACCGTCTTGTTGTTTACACCCATCAAACCAAAACTGCAGGTAGTTTAAGGTCACTGAGCTTTAGCTCCTTCAACCAACAGGAGGTTTTGGCGTGTGACACTCACTCTCACACACACACACACACACACACACACACACACACACACACACACACACACACACACACACACACACACACACACACACACACACACACACACACACACAGTGTCTGTATTTTGTATGATTTTACGAGTCAGTGTATTTTTGATGCATTTCATTAATATTTTCTGTCATTATCTGTCTACGTGTCATTTTGTATATTTTTGTAGTTTTGTTTGTTATGTGTTATTTGTGTGTTTTTGTTGTTGTTTTGTGTGTGCACATTTTTTAATCATTTATTTGTAGTTGTTTTGCTTGTTTTTGCAGTAATTTTGTTTGTTCAAATGTGTTGGGGGTCAGCAACTACATCAGTCCAAGGGCCAGAAACTCAGAAAATTATTTTGATAGATTGAAAGAATTTTAAATAATAAAAAAACAAGTAAAGCTCTGCGTTGGACGGAAATGATAGATATTTCTTTGTCATTTATACTGTGCAAATAAAAATTAAATTGATAAAATAAAAAAAACAAAGTTCAGGTTTTTATTTTATTTTTGCACCAGCCTCCAGACACAATTCAAATTTGATGATATTCTACTTAATTTAAGAAATAAAACTAAATAAATGAGAGGGTCATCAACTTATTTTGTCTAAGGGCCCGGTGAGTATATAAAATATTTTCCATCTACTGACACTGCGATATGTCGACAGCATTGGTGCGTCTGCGCGGCGTGGAGGACGTCAGTAAAGACATGCAGGAGATGAAGGAGGAGAGCGCCAAGATGGCGGCGGAGAAGAAGGTGACCATCGCTGAGCTGTTCCGCTCGGCCTCGTACCGACAACCGCTGCTGGTGGCCATCATGTTGCAGCTTTCACAGCAGCTCTCTGGCATCAACGCTGTGAGTCACTCACACCACCAGGCAACACGGTCACCAGCTGATTCACTACACCCGTGCAGTCACACACAGAACGAGCCCAGAGCTACTGCAAACTAGTCACTACTCAACGGCAGTCGGCCTCTGCTCTCTCTGTGTCATTTTGTGTTGTTTTTGTGTGTGTTTTAATATTTACTTTTACTCCTTTGATTACAGAGTATTACAGAGTTAAAATCATTATGTTTTTGTTGTTATTTTGTTTTTTTTTGTTATGTTGTGTTTTGTACGTTTTTGTTGTTTGTTCCTTTTTATCGTTAAACTTCCCATTTGTGTCATTTTTTGTGAAATTTGTGTCATTTTGTGTCTCTTTGAATAATTTTGTTTTTCTGGTGTTCTGTTGCAACTGGTGTCCGTGTTAACCAGTGATTGACCTCTGACCTTTTTTCTCTCCATCTCTCAGGTCTTTTATTATTCCACGGGAATTTTTGAATCAGCCGGAGTGAAGCAGCCCATCTACGCCACCATCGGTGCCGGCATCGTCAACACCATCTTCACCGTAGTTTCTGTGAGTCTCATCACCATCACCTTCACCATCACCATCATCACCATCACCATCACCATCATCATCACCATCACCACCATCACCATCATCATCACCATCACCATCACCATCATCATCACCATCACCACCATCACCATCACCATCACCATCATCATCACCATCACCACCATCACCATCACCATCACCATCACCACCATCACCATCATTATCACCATCACCATCACCAGTGTGTGTTTGTAAACTGTGTGTGTGTGTGTGTGTGTGTGTGTGTGTGTGTGTGTGTGTGTGTGTGTGTGTGTGTGTGTGTGTGTGTGTGTGTGTGTGTGTGTGTGTGTGTGTGTGTGTGTGTGTGTGTCCATCAGCTGTTCCTGGTGGAGAAGGCGGGACGGAGGACTCTCCACCTCCTGGGATTGGGTGGCATGGCCATCAGCGCTCTGCTCATGACCATCTCTCTCCTCATGGTGAGTCTCTAGCGTTGCCTTAAACTCATTAACTGTTACATTGACAACAACATTTCAAAATGTGTCGTTACTATGGCAACAACACGTTACAACAAGAAACTAAGGTAAATACCGTGGTGACGGAATGGAAATATTCACATTAATCTTTGTTAACCGTAACCATGACAACAGCACGTTACAACAAGAAACTATAGTATGCACAACGTTCCTATTTACCATGGCAACCACAAATTTGAGTAATTAACTACAGTATCTGGAAGTGTTAAATATATTCCCAGTTAAAGTTTGAATGTGGGCTATTACCATGGCAACAACACAAGTGAAGAATAAACGTAGTGGAAATACTCAACTTAATCTTGTTAACTGTTACCATGGCAACAAAACTTTAAAAGGCGTGGTTCCCATGGCAAAAACATGTTACAACAATAGACCAAGGGAAAATATAAGTGTGGTTACCATGGCAACAACAAATTTGATTAATAAATTAATTGGAAATATTAAGACGAAGTGGAAATATTCACATTCGTCTTGTTAACCGTTACCATGACAATAACACGTTACAACAAGGAAATATAGGGACATTAACTGCAACATTCCTATTGAATGCCCAAACACGTGTGTGTGGTTACCATGGCAACAACAAAATGAAGTCATAAACTAATTGGAAATATTATTAATATTCCCAGTTAAAGTGCGAATATGGGCTGTTGCCATGGCAACGACACGTTAAAAACCTGCTGTTACTATGGCAACATTACCTCACAAAAACTAATACACTGCATGTGTGTGTGGTTTCCATGGCAACATCAATTTTGAGTAATATACTTTTTGGAAGTATTCAAACGGAGTGGAAATATTCACATTAATCTTGTTAATCGTTACCATAAAGTACAAATGTGGGCTGTTACCATGGCAATGACACGTTTACATGAAGTATTTACAGTACAGGTTCAGATCTCTGTTGTTACCATGGCAACCCTAGCGTGTTGTAGATATTTTTCAAAAGCTCCGCCCCCCTCTCTCTCTGAGCAGAAACACATCCCCGTTATGAGCTACATGGCCATCGTGGCCGTCATGCTGTTCGTGGCCATGTTTGAGATCGGCCCCGGCCCCATCCCCTGGTTCATCGTGGCCGAGCTCTTCTCCCAGGGGCCCCGCCCGGCCGCCATGGCCGTGGCCGGCTGCTGCAACTGGACAGCCAACTTCCTGGTGGGAATGAGCTTCCCCAAGCTGGTGGTGAGTCAGAGTTGCTGGGATTTTAGTCAAAAACCAAATCCACATTTTTACATTTGTTTGGAAAATGTATTCTATTCTATTTTTTTTTTCATTTATTTTGTTTTGTTTTGTTTTGTTCATTTATTTATTCATTGTTTTTTTTATTTTATTTTATTTAAAATGTATTTTAATTCAGTAGTAGTTTAATTTAATTCAATTTAAAGTAATTTAAATTGTAATTGTAATTTGAACTTGTGTGAAAATATTACCTGGTTTGGTGAGGCGTGATGTGACCTACAGTAAAGTATTGGATGGTTATTATAGGGTTTAGTTTTTGAGTGTGACCCCCCCCCCCCTCCTCGTCCTCCTCAGGAATGGTGCGGTCCGTGGGTCTTCCTCATCTTTGTCGTCTTCCTCGTCATCTTCTTCATCTTCACCTTCATCAAAGTCCCAGAGACGAAGGGGAAGACCTTCGATGAAATCGCCCAAGGCTTCAGCGGGTCCCCGCCCCCGGCCTCCTCCTCCATCGAAGACCCCGCCCCCGTTAGCGCCAGCACCGCAGTCACGCTGCCTTCGTCTCCAGAGAAGGAGAAAGTACCTCTGGTGGCGGCCACGCCCACACCGAATCCAGTAACGGAGACCAACGACATTGCGGCAGCCCCGACTGAGACCACGCCCCTCGAAGCTAAAGCTGAAAACACGGAGCAGGTGTAGACGCCATCTTTAACAAACGAGGAGGATTTAAAACCTAGGAAGAATCTTTAAATCTGTGTCACGTTTTATTTCCTACAAACACGAACCAATCACATCGCAGGCTTTGATTTATCCACCGCTACTTCTTTTAAATCCTCCTCATGGCATCCAAACGTTCCGACACTTACTGACGTTGGCTTTTAACACGCGTGTCAGAGCGCACACGGGCACGTTTGGCATTGAGATCACGTGGGACGTGAACGCAGACATCAGTTCCGTTCTCATGTCCCGTATGTTGTAAAACGCTGTCGTGTTCCAGAATTAACGAGGATTGACAACGCTCTAACGCTGAAACAGCAGCTGACGGGAACCTCTGTTGATGCCAAAGTACGAGTTTCAAACTACCAACCTTAGCTAGTCTCACCTCACATGTGCTACGTTCTCATTTACCGTCTTATTCAAACCTAATAATCCTAAAGGCTCGTAAAATGATAAAGCTGTAATCCACAAGTGTATCGTTGTTACGTGGGATTTGGCGCCCCCTCTGGTCATAATAAGGCTGTACAGTGGTGCTTTTAAAAACAAATCTAAGTAGATGTATTTTCAAAAATGACATTTACATATTTCTGTGATTCTTCACAATTAAAAGTATTAGCCAGAATTTCAAAAAAAATTCTTTGTCTCGAGTTTAGCGCCACCTCTGGTGATAACAATTCATTGCAGTTTTAGCTACCTACATTTTTGTAGCTCATAAACTTTGAGGATATACTGTTGCAATTCAGATTTATCTGTTGAACTGAATCAATTAGACCTGAAATTGTGTAACAAAATACATTTCAATAAAGATGAGATTTGGCGCCCCCTGGGGGGGGCAATAAGGCTGTACAGTGCTATTGTTCAGATCAGAAAAAATGCTTTTAAAAGGTTTTACGACCAAGATTTGTTGTAAGTGAACTTTTCATAACAAATCTAAGTAGATGTATTTTCAAAAATAATATTTACCTATTTTCATAGTTGCGTTGCCGAAACATAACTTCTATGATTGTTTACGACTAAAAGTTGAAATAGACAAACTCTGGCAATACTTGTTTATTTTGGTTTTAATGTCCAGCTACCTAAATTTATGTGCCTTTTAATCATTGCGTATAAGGTCTTGCAATCCAGATTTTTTGTTAAACTGAATTGATTAGACAAGAAATTGCATAACAAAATATATTTCACTAAAGATGAGGTTTGGCGCCCCCTCTGGCCATAAGTAATAAAAGCAGTGACGTAGTCTGCGCAAAGGTAATAAATTAATTCAAAATGATTGTTTTCTAATCAAAATGGACAAACGAATGCAAGTAATTTATATGTATATGTATACGTAATAATTACGTATTATTATTGTGTCACTGGAGCATAATTTAAATTAATGAAATATTGAAGCTAACAGGGATTTAAGGACGAAAAGAAGTGGTTGCTTTTATTTGATGTAGACAAACTTATAGTTGGCAGATTGTAGCATTAAAGCTAAGCCTACATTTAGTTAAAACAATTATTTGTGGTGATGTACTGCTTTGTGATTTTCACAGTTCATACTGAAAATAAAAAGTGTAACTTCATTCAAATGAATATGGCGCCCCCTCTGGCCACGAATAATAACTGCAGTGATGATGTCCGTGAAGGAAATTAGCTTAAAATTAATTCTCAATGAACTTCCTCAAAATCATAATTTACAAACAAATCCAAGTAGACTGTTAATATTTTCCAGAATTACAATTATATATAACTGAGTTACTGTAGCATATTTTCTGTAGTTGAAGCATTGAAGCTAACGATGATTTAAAGAACCAAAATGTGGTTGATTTTACTGACGTAAATGAAAACAATGTCTGCAGATTGTAGCATTATGGACAAAATATTTTAGCTTAATTTGAGTTTGGCGCCCCCTCTGGTTATAACCCAACATTACCATTTTAGATTGTATAAACCAAATCAAATTATATATATATGTATTTATTTTATTTTTTTCTGTGGCAAAGACAGAAAACTCTTAATGTTTCTTAATAAATCTTGTGGATTATTGCTTCATTGGAGCGTGTTTCCCGTGCGTACAGCTTTAAATGTGGGTGTAGCTCATCATTGTAGGGTCGTGTGCAATATATCTTGTTTTCTGAAAAAGGGAAAAATATTACCGTAGTATTTATTATTTTAGAAGTATATTTATAAGACATACATAGAGTTTAGCTCCAGTATTCCGTCAGTGCTTCCTGCATTGGCCCTTGAGGTATCAATACTGACTATTAACTGAACTTTAACAGCCATAGAAACAGTGACGGTGAGCGTTAGAGATCTATTAGAGTAGAAGTCACTGAGCACGACGGCGCTTTATGTCACAAAGATTAATAAGAAATATAGTAGTTTTCACTCCAGTGAAAGATGCTGTAGAAGACGTGCAATCGCTGCTCAGCCTGAACACTGTCAGGAAAATAAAGGCGGCAAAGGGACAAGTGCAAACTGTGAGAAAACGTGTAACAGAACTCTGCAATTTACGCTTTCTTTCTGGTAGATTTTATACATGACTGAGCTGAGCTTTATTTAAAGCGATCAGGTTTAGTTTTACAGTAGAGTCTTCTTCAACTCCAATTGTTTTTACTAAATACTAAAGTGATTGTAGATCTATGAAGGATTAAATGGAAAGTCTTTCAGCTGCTTTATTCAGGATGCTAAAGGCTAAATGCTAATCACCCAGTCCCAAAAAATAATCCCCAAAATAAATTAAACAGACTTTGGATGATTTGCTGATACTGTCCAGCACTTCTCCACTTGTCCATCAATTTTTGATTCTGATAACAAATACCTGTTTGTCAGATAGCAAAGTAGTTAGCTAGCTAGCTAGTTAGCTAGCAAACAAAAGAGTGAACTAGTGACTTATGTAATAACTTGCACTCAAAGAAACAGGACCAAAGTTTGTGTAAAAAAGTTTGCTAGCTTTATGCTAACTTATAATATGAAATCTCATTGGCAGGCTAACGGAATTAGCATTGTGCAAATGAAGACTTTCACTCTGTAACACTGGTTGCTTTCTAACTTCTAAGATTAAAAACAGGTTTTTAATCACTAATTTTGTTTTAAATATGTTTTATTGTCCCACAAACTTTGCTTTATTACTTTTAACATTTTATTGTTTGACTGTGAAGTGAAAAAAACAGGTAAAATTCACTGTTTTTAGTTTAATTTCCTGTTTTTAGCTCATCCGCTACGTTTAATCCTGTGTGTACTTATTTGTGTCGTGGTTGTGAGTCGTTTTGAGTGTGTTGCGGTCCACCGGTGCTGACTGTGGCTTTTTTGG
Source organism: Gouania willdenowi (assembly GCF_900634775.1). Classification (NCBI taxonomy): domain Eukaryota; kingdom Metazoa; phylum Chordata; class Actinopteri; order Blenniiformes; family Gobiesocidae; genus Gouania; species Gouania willdenowi. Next base: position 497,625 of record NW_021145250.1, read on the forward strand.
ACTAGTTTTGCTTCGTTGTGAGTCACGTTTCAAACTTTTTCTCAGCAACGAACACTTTTACCTCCACTAACAGTTGAGATCTCACTGATGTACGTGCGCTCTATTGTGTTTTCTATATTGATCTTTACGTTGGAGGTGAGGACACACTTTGATATTTCCTCATCGGTCGGCTTCGTTGTTGTGTTTGTGGCTCACAGTGACGTTGTGTGTTTGCACTGAAGGTGATGAAATGTGCTGCTTTGATCACAAGCTTCCATACAAACCTGCCCGATACATTATAAATATGAATATAAATATATATATACATATGAAGTGATATTTTAGAGCTTGGTAAATGATGTTTTGGTTTTGAGCGTCATCTTGTTTTCTCTGGTTTGTGGAAAAACAAATGTTTGGTGGATTTAAAGCTCCATGATTGTGTAGATTTTTCTATTTCTATTTCACTTTGTTGTGAAATCATCGTTGATCTCCCACATATTTTATGTGAAATAACAACATTCCCCAAAGAACTGTCATGTTTTGTGTTTTTTTTTTTCTTTAAAGTTTCACAAGGCTTTTGTCAAGTAGTGTCGAATGACAAACTTTTAAAATCTCTCATTCAAAGAAGCAGAAACCTTTTGATCACTGCCCTTTGTATCACTTTGGACTAATGAAAAGAAGAAAAAAAACATGAAAACGAACTGGCTGTTGCCATAGCGACCAACTTCGAAATACGTTCCTCTGCCTAGCAACAGTCCAGGTGTGTTTAACTGTCAGCAGACTGGAACTAAAAACTTTGTACTGATGAAAACTGATTTTAATGTTGTGCTTTCGGTTCATTAAATTGAAGTGAGATTGATTAAGTCTTAAGTTAATTTGGCGTTAAGCTCCTTCAATTTTGACCAACATTTTTTTTGTTTCACTATTAAAAAGGCGTGGCTGTTGTCATAGCAACCAAGTTCCAAAAGAGTTAATCTGCCTAGCAACAGGCCAAGTGTGTTTAACTGGATTTTTTTTTTTTATGAATGTTTCAAGTGAAAACTCAAAATATTTCCTGATAGAAATATATTTAACACTCTGGTGTTACAAAGTAAAAATCCACACGATTTAAACCAAACACACTGCTTTCTTTTGGGGAATTTGTCACTTTAGTCGTTTAGTTTGCATGTTCGCCTTGTGCTTGTGTGGATTTGGTATCTCGCTCACTGACACCACTTAACATCATTAAATCCTGATTTCAGGATATGTTATTAATTTTACTGCAGGTCAATTGGGTTTTGATGTAATCTGATTACTTAGAATCCATATAAACACACCAACAGAAACAAACCTGGACATGGAAAGATAAACAACACAATCTTTTGATTCAACCTTTTTCTTCTCGTTTTACTTCATGTATTAGTAAAAAAAACTAAACAAATGTGTCATAAATGTGCAGTAAATAAACGACTCTCCAACCTTTAAGCCTTTCTTTGTATTTATCTGCTGTGAACGAGTGATTCATTCTTTTTAAAGTGGTTATTTCTCCTTTTTTAATTGGCTTTTTCGACAGATCTGAGTGTTTTTCAGGGACAACCTCACTTATTTATTTATTTATTTTTATTACGTGTGTGTGTGTCTTGTCTGCTTCTCTGTGCCACATTAGCGACTCACCCTGTGGGTTATGTTTCTAATGTACAGAACAGATGTTGTTAATAAAATATACGTCATATTAATAAAACATGCTTTGACAATTTTTTTTCCAAATTGGTGCCACTGTATGTTTGTATTTTAGTATTTGTTTGTTTTTTATTGACTGCAGGTCCTGTTATTTCTGTATAGAAGGTTTATGATACGTATATATGTATTTATTAAAAAAAAGTTATTATTTAAAGAGTGAATTTTATTCAAATTAGAGTTTCACAGTAAAAAACTATGAATATCGAACGCATACAAAAATATATGATAGCCCATTTCTGCCAGTAAAAACAACGACAAAAACTAGGAATAGTAAAATAAATCTGAAGTCATATTATGAGATACTAAGTCATAATTATCAGATATTATTTTAAGAATTTGTTATTAATATTTTACTTTTCCTAGTTTTTTACTGATGGAAATGGGCTTCCATACAAATAAAAACAAAATTCATCATAAAACTCAAGAGAAACCAGAATTGAATCCAGTGATGAAATCCAAATATTTTTGTGTATTTACATAAAAACAAATCTCGAAAATCTCACTGTAAAAATCACACAATGAACAGTTTCTCAAATCAATACGAACAATATGTTTCATGCAGAAAATCATTGTACGAGTAGATATATTATTTAACATGTTTTAATTATTTTGGCCTTTGGAGCTGTCAATAAAACACAAATTACTCATCTGAATATATATTCGGGTGGAATATGTTTTTTAGTTTAATGTATGCCTAATGAATTTATTCTTACATTTTTATGTGAAAAATAAACATGTTTGAATAAAAGTAATGGAAACTAAGAATTTTTTGCCCTTAAAAACACATAAATCAATAATGAAATTACCCTATTGTGCCAATTTTGCACAAACTGAATGGGCCCTAGACTCCTCTTCTATTTAGATATATGATTTTATTTATTGTTATATATTATATATATTCTATTTTTTACTTGATGTATGTATGACTCTTTTTTGTGTTTTATTGATTGAACTAATTCACTGTTCTGAATAAATAAAAAGACAAATAATAAAAATAAAAGTTTAAAAAATTTTAAATTTAAAAAATAAAATAAATTCCCCTGTTGACTTCAGAGTGTCTTTGCTGACGTCACAGTTAAAGGCCCACCACCACCGTTGACCTCCGGAGCTGAAGCCCCTCCTCCGTCATCCCGCCGCGCCGGAAAGGAGGCGTCTCCCTCCGCCTGTGTCCGTCCGAGCCCCGGCTACAGCTGCGCGGAGGAACCAACCACAGAGAAGGAAACACTGCTGAGGAGTCCGGCTCCCGAGCTCCGAGGGCCGCCGGCTCTGCAGCGGGACACCGGCCGAAGAGAGACGCTCTGCTTACGGTGAGGAGGGAGAGGGTTCCCCCGGGAGAGGCCGAGGGTCGGCGGAGGAACAGCTAGCCTCCGTTAGCTCCGTTATTCTCCGACAAACCTCCACTAAAGACAAAAACCTGAGGCTTTTTCCACCTTAAACACGTTAATATAACAATATCATCAAAAACAAAATAAGCTTCATGTTAAAATATATTTAAATTCATGCTAATGTATTCATTTCTTTGTTTCCAGTTAGTTTTACTGGGCCTGACTAGAACAATCCCAGCTTTTTAAATTAATAATTACATTAAAAAAATATATATATATATTGCAATAATCTGTTTTTTTTTTTTAATAAAAGTATTTGCTATAATTGCAAAAATAAAATTTTAATGTATAAGCAAGTAAATAAATGCATCTAATTATTATTATTTTTCTTTCTCTACAAATTGTGTGAAAATGAAACATCATTTTGAAATAAAAAATACATTTAAATACAAATGTTACTTATTTAATTAAATCAAGTAAAAGCAACATTTTCTAATAATGAAATGTTTTTCTTTACATTTATTGTTTTTCTTCTTTACATTTTAAGGACTTTTGTGTTTTCACGAAAGACAAAAATTCAAGGCGTTTTTTACACAGATCGTGTCAAAAGTTACTACATGTTTGAAATAATATATATATATGTATACATATATTTGTGCTAATCAATTGGGAAACAAAAGCAGATAATATGCTTTAAACATGAGTTGCTTTTTCTACATAAGGACGACAAATGTAAATTTCCCGCAACAGTAACAGTTATTTCTGTCAGTTTGATAAACCTCAGTCCAAAGCTTTACCTTCTGCTGTGTGTCCTCAGTTGTCATGGAGACGGACGGAGAGCAGAACCAGCAGGGGGCCCCGGCCAATGGGAGCGCAGCCTCGGGCGCCGTTTCCCGCCCCTCAGCCATGAACTCAATGACTCTGTATGAAAGACAAGCAGTGCAGGTACACACACACACAGACACACACACACACACACAACAACACAATGTGGCTGTTTATGTCGCGTAATCGCGTCCAATCAACTCATGTCGCGTTACGTCAAGTAACATGAAGTCGTGTTACGTCAATTCATATGAAGTTGCTACACATCAAGTCAACTAATGTTATGTCAAAAACTTGTGAATTTGTGTTACGTTAATTCATGTAGCATTAATTTGTCATTAATTTGTGTTTCGTGAATTTGCGGTGCGTTTATATGTGTCACGTTAATTTGTGTGCTGTGAGTTAGCATTACATTAATTTGTGTTTCGTGACTTTGTGTCGTGTTAAATCGTGTCACGTGAATTTGCGTCTCATTTGTTTACGTGTCTCATTCATTTTTTTTGCGGGAATTCATGTCATTAATTTTTTTCACGTGAATTTGTGTCTCATGATTTTTTCGTGCGAATTCATGTCTTGTGAATTTTTTTTCTCATAAATTTGTGTCCCATGATATTTTTTTCATGAATTTGTGTCTAAATTTTTTCACGAGAATTCGTGTCATGAATTTTTTTTGCATTATTTGTGTCTTTAAATCTTTTTTTGCTCCTCTCTTCTTTCTCTCTACTTCTTCTCTCCTTCCTCTCTCTTTCCTCTCTCTACTTCCTCTCTTCTTCCTCTTTCCTCTCTCTACTTCCTCTCTCCATCCTCTTTCTCTCCTCTCTTCTTCCTCTCTCTTTCCTCTCTCTACTTCCTCTCTCTTTCCTCTCTCTCCTTCCTCTCTCTTTCCTCTCTCTACTTCCTCTCTCTTTCCTCCCTCTTTCTTCTCTACTTCCTCTCTCTTTCCTCCCTCTTTCTTCTCTACTTCCTCTCTACTTCCTCCAGGCTCTCCAGGCGCTGCAGAGGCAGCCCAATGCTGCTCAGTATTTCCAGCAGCTGATGCTGCAGCAGCAGATTAACAGCGCTCAGCTGCAGAGTCTGGCAGCCGTGCAGCAGGTAAAGGTGCGTCTACACGTTAGAAAGCAGACGTGTGTGTGTGCGCGTGTGCATTAAAACACTTTAAAAGGGAAGAGAAAACATTGGTAAGATTTAATAAATCTTGGTAATCTTTGGTAAAAATGTCTCACTGTGATAAAAAATAAAACAAGAAGAATGTATGTGACCCGTCTTCCTGTGTGATGATGAGCTCTCGTGTGATTGGTCTGTTCTCCGTGTTTAAGGCGACTCTCGCAGGTCGACAGCCCAGTGCGTCCAGCAGCAGTAGCTCCGCCCCCACCAGCAGCCCCACAGCTGTACGTCCACAGATTATCATTTCTGTTTTCATCAAAACTTCAAAATAAAACTCTTCTTCTATTCTTCCTCAGACCACATCAGGAACTACAACCAGCAACCGTCCAATGGGAGCGTCCGCTTCGTCCGCCATCAGCCAATCGGTGCTGCTGAGCGGGGGGCCGGGGGGGCAGGGCCAGATGTACCTCAGGGTAAGTATACACTTAGATTCTCTGTTTCCTCTGAGTTTACAACAGTTTCCTCGTCCCATAGGTGAACCGCTCGCTGAGGGCCCCCATCTCTTCTCAGCTCATCTTCATGCCTGGCAATGCGGCAACGGCTGTCGCCACGGCAACCGTCAACCAGCAGCAGCAGCAACAACAACAAGATGGACCATCGGCCTCATCGTCCAATAACCAGCCAGACAGTGAACAGGTGTGTGAGGGGGTGGAGTCAGATGATGAGGGCGGAGTCAGAGGGTGAGGGTTCACGTCCACTTCCTGTGTGCAGGTGCAGAATTTGGCCATTCGAGGCGTTTCCAGTTCTAAAACTGTGAAAACTGAAGCTCCAGAGAGGAACGACGCAGGTGAGGAGAGAGTTTATGTTGTTTTTTTTTTACTTTTGTGTTTTTTTTATACTTTTTGTGTATATGTTGTTGTTTTGTGTGGGGTTTTTTTTTTTTATCATTTTGTGTGTTTTTGGACACTATTGGGGGGAGTTTTGACACTCACCTGTTCTGACAGCGTCTCTGTCTCTTCATTCTCAGGTGTCCAGGCTCACTCCCAGGCCACGCCCACTAAGCCTGCCCCGCCCCACATTAAGATCCCCACCTATCCCCAGCCCACCAACCTCAAAGCCCCGCCCACCTCCTCCATCCCTCTCTCCCAGCTGCTGCTTCACGGCAGTCGGACTCTGACGGCGGGTACCGCAGCCGCCCCCACATTTGTGCTGGCGTCCAACGCGGCGTCCCAGGCCCAACGGTACCCGGTTGGCACGGCAACCATCAAACCGGCAATTAACGCCCAGACGCTGGTGGTGCAACCTCTGCAGAAGTCTTCACTGGGGGGGGAGAAACCCAGCAGTGGACCCGTCCCCATCCAGCCCAAAACACTGCAGGGGCTCCGCCTCCCCCTCCAGCTGCCCTCCAGGAACCCGCCCCCCATCTTGCCTGCGGCGTCACCGGCCCTCAGCTCGGCCCAGGCCCCGCCCCCACCACATGTGCCGGTTCAGATTGTGGGGGCGAGGCAGAGCAGCCAGGCGCTGGCGTTGGCTCGTAGTAGCAGTACCAGCTGTAGCCAGGAGGGGGGGGCCGTCCTCACCATGGTGGCTTCCATCGCCTCCAGAGATGCCCGCAAACCGCTTCAGTCGCCGCAGGACGCCCCGCCCTCCACGCAGGTGTCCCAGGTGCACCCGCAGACCAATCAGAGCAGAGCTTTAGCTTCAGGCCCTGCCCACTCTCCTCCTCCCTCGCTGTCTCGCTCGTCCCTTTCTCTCCCGCTAGTGACAGACGAGCAACGAGGAGCTTCAACGACCAATGGGGACGCAGCGGGAGGCGTGGCTACACAGGTCAGTGTTTGATCTACTTTAACTTTTTAATGTGAAAAAAACAATTTATAATTATGTTTGTAATGAGCAAAACAAACCAGCAGGGGGTGACACTGACCCTCTGATACTATGGGATGATGTTAGTGCTTTTGTTTAGTGTTTATGTTTCTGTTTTGTGTTTATATTCTTGTTTTGTATGTTCATGTTTGTGTTTTTCTTGTTGTTTTGTGCGTTTATGTTTTGGTTTTGTGTGTTTATGTTGTTGGTTTTTAACATGCTCCATTGTTAAACTAATTATTTTATTTTATTTTTTGTCGTGTTGTTTGTTGTTGTTTTGTGTTTTTTTTGTTTTGTGTTTATTTTGTTGTTGGTCAAACCCAACCAGCAGGGGGCGACACAGATCTTCTAAAGCTATGTGGGATAATGTGGTGCTCTTTATTTTTCCACTTTCATCACATCTTTTAATCTGTTTTTCAGGGTAAACAGACGAGCGTTTCCCAGAAACGAAAATCTGACCCCAGCTCAGCCCACGACGAGGATGGCCCCTCCCCCCCTCGTCTTCACCCAATCAGAGATCAGACCTCAGCGCTAAAGGGCAATCATCTCAACACAGGTAACGGCACACACACACACACACACACACACACACACACACCTGTGTCGTATTTACTGGTTTTTTTTTTTTAAACGTAACCAACTACTAACAAAAAAGAAATATTAATGATAAAAATAATACAAATAACAACAATTATCATTTAAAATAACTTTCCAATTACAAAATGTGTTAAAAATGTGTATTTATTTCAAATGTGTATGTATATTTATTTATTTAATTTGATTTATTATTATTATTGTTATTAATTTATTATTTTGGTTATTTTATTTTTATTTTTTTGATAGGAATACTACACATTAGTGTACATCTATTTATTTATTTTACATTTTTTTTAACCAGAAATAGATGTAAATATGACAGATTATAGCAAAAAAAATGCTAATTAACATCCACAGTCCCCAGGCAGGTAAAAGACAAAATTAGTAATAAGACAAACATTTTTTTATTAAATTACTATTAAAACGCATTACAGACAAAGAAGTTAAATAGGAACAATAGATCACAATGAACACTTTATTAAACAATACACAGATTATTTAATTTATTTAAAGGCATTACAATCCAGTAAACTAGTTAAAAGCCAACATGTATTCATTTTTTTATTTAATTAGATTGTTGTTTTTATTTTGTTTTTTAATAAATATTATATTTTATATTATATATTCTTTAAATTATTCTACATGCATTTCATGTATTTGGTCTTTACCCGTCTTAGATTCTTACGTGCTGTCTCTTTAAATGAATAAACCCGTGTGTTCTCAGGATCTGTAGCTCCTCCTCCTCCATCCTCATCAATGCTCTGTGTGTCCCGTGGTGTGGGAAATAAAGCTCCGCCTCCTCAAGCCGTGGTCAAACCTCATGTCCTCACGCATCTCATCGAAGGCTTTGTCATCCAGGAAGGACCGGAGCCTTTCCCAGTGAGTGATTAACCTGTTTCAGCAAACTGGATTAGTTAAACCTGGTTTATTTACCCATGTGTGTGTGTGATTGACAGGTGTGTGGACCAATGAAGGACTCTGCTGATGAGGAGATGGCCAGTGAGAGCCCCGACACCAACCAATCGGAGAACGTTATCACAGCAACAGGTACTGGATCACTACCTATCTGCACCAGAGGGGTATTCCATAAAGGAGGTTTAACAAACTCTGAGTTTATCCATAAACTCTGGGTCAACATACCCCGTGATGGGAAACTCTTTGTATCTGATTCTATTATAGCTGTTTTGAAGTGGGTCAATCAACCCTGAGTATGTAAACCTTGGGTAACTTACGTGCATGATAAAAAGCCATCATAAATATAGCAAAGATAAGAGTGATATATTCACCCCGATGGGTGAAATAAGCCGGTGTTTATAGGAGAATATCAGCCTGTCCTAAAGGTGCGTTCACACTGACTGCACTTTCATCAACTATAGTCACTTAAATCGCCCGTGATTAGTCACGCTTTTTGGGCGTTTGATTACTTCATCGCTCCAGTGACGACCGGAGAATAATATGAATAGAATGTGTCTGCAGAGCTGGGGCTGCTGCACTGAGAGGGCTGATCACTTCCTCTCCCGCCGTACATTTACAGCTCTTATCATAGACAGCTCCACTTCTGCTTACGGTTTAAATGATCAACTTACAGAGTTACTAAAGGATGAGTTCACTCAAAATATACTTAGAATTTAAAATGTGTATTCAAGAAGTATTCCACTTTCATTTGGCTCCTGTAAGTAGAGGAAGTGTACAGCCCTCTCACTGCAGCCTGAGATCTACAGACACTTGACGTTGCGTCATTTACATTGATTTTTAATTTAATGTAGTCACCAGAGTCGTCTGGACGTCAAAAAAAAAGACTAATGTTAGATTCAAACCTCCAACCCCATGCTACAAAGTGTGCTTCCTAAAGCCTGGTTTAAGGTTCAGCATCAGGATCTACGCCGGGGGCATGCCGTCAACGTGACGCGGAGGTTGGCCCTTGCATGGAGGGATCGCCTCGCTATGCAATTGGCCTCCCTGCCGCCAGGGGGTGTGGCTGTGTGTTGTTGTTATAAATGAGCATTAAAAAGCCCTTGTTTATCTTCCGGTCACAGAAAAGAATATTTTATGTCTTTGAAGCATCTTAAAATATAATTTATTTCTGGATTATTACTGACCTACTGTACCTAACTGTGTGTTTTGTTGGACACAAACATTAAAACAACAGTTTCAAAACGTGCACTTTATTTTTCAATTTAAACATGGGTAACTTATAAACAAAGTATAAAAGTGTATCGAGCGGACTGTTGACTGCTCCAGTCAACAGTCACACCGGGGGTGAGGAGACCCCGACCCCCCCATAGAGTGGAGAGAGAAGCGAGGTAACCTGGTCCACAACCTCAGGAAGAGGAGGGTTGGAGAAGGACAGCACTGTAAAGATGGCTTTAAACTAGGGATGTAACGATTCACTCTACTCCCAATACGATTCAATTCACGATACTGGGTTCACGATATGATTCTCTCACAATTCATTTTACAAAATGGGACTGTAGACAAATGATGACTGAAAAATATTCCTTTATTTTTTTGGGGGGGAAAAATTTGAAAAAAAACTACTATTTTCCTTTTATTTTTCATTGTCAAAAGAATCCCTTGATAAACTATTCAAAACAATGCAATTTAACTAAAAATAAATCTTGAATGAAATAAATAAAGGATTACTACAAATGAAGAAGAAGCCTATTAATTTAAATTCTGGTTCTATAGTAAACAATGCAAAACTGCATAATAGTTCTTTTTCTCTTTAAAAGTGCAACTGAAAATTTATTTTGTGCCCTAACAATTGGACTTTAAAAAAAACAATCATTGCACTGTATTTACATCAGATATTTGTTTGGACTAGCAGAGGGCGCTGGTAACCCAGTGGTCAGTTGGCATGCAGATATTCTTGCAGTGAAGAAGAGATGCTAATGTGCTAGCAGACTGAGCTAATAGAAAAACGTGACTTTTACAGATATTCACGTAATATTACAGATATTCTTTCGGTGCTAAAGGGGTGAGGAATCATTTATGAACATGTTTAAGAGTAGAAGGCGGCCAGAAAGAGAGTAGTAGCAGATTCCGCCCGCCGCGTACACTGCTGGACAAGAGAAGTAGATATAGCGCCCTCTGCTGTTTAAAAAAAGTACAGCGATTCAATTTTCACAATATCGATGTGAACCGTGATACCTATGAATCGATTTTTAACTGCCTTACGATTAATCGTTACATTCCTAGTTTAAACATAACATTATGTCTGCTCCTCTATCAGCCTCCACAGCATGTTGGTCATTGTTTACTGTTAATGAAACACACACACACACACACTGTAGGTACAGAGATGAGGCAGTAGTTGTGATAACTGTAAACACACACCTTTTGTCTGTGATTGACTCTGGTTGGTGGTGTTTCACGTGCTGCAGCCATGAAATGAAATAATAAAACTCTGGTACTTTTAGTCCGTCTCGGTTCTCTCTGTGACTCAATCCACTGTAGAAACAACTCTTGTATCACTACGCTAAAGGTGAAACATGGCGGTGTGACTGGAAAAGGTAGAGACCGGGGCTGAGGTTTGGAGCTGACCAATCACAGCGCTAGCTGACTACGCGTCAAAGCGTCAACTTGACGGGTAGTCAGGATTTTTGGGAGGTTGTTGTGTTGCGTTTATGATGTTCTGTATGTTTTTGTTGTTTTGTGTATTTTATAATTTTGTGTGTTTAAGTTGTCGTTTTGTGTGTTTATGTTGTTTTGTGTTTTTTCTCTGAACATCTCTGTGGTTTCTCTGATGAACATCTGTTTGGTTTCTCTGATGAACATCTGTTTGTTTGGTTTCTCTGATGAACATCTGTATGGTTTCTCTGATGAACATCTGTTTGGTTTCTCTGATGAACATCTGTATGGTTTTTCTGAACATCTGTGTGGTTTCTCTGATGAACATCTGTGTGGTTTCTCTGATAAACATCTGTGTGGTTTCTCTCCTCAGTGCTGAAGTGTGAGTACTGTAAGAACTTTGCTCCTGCGACCCAGTTCAGAGGCACTAAACGTTTCTGCTCCATGACGTGCGCTAAGAGGTACTTTCACATGCATGAGCCTCAGCCGACGCCGTCACAGAGACACACACACACACACACACACACACACACGGCAGAGGCTGACCTTTGACCTTTGAGTCCACGTCACGAGAACTTTTTACCCCGTGGGAAAAAGTCTGTGTTTATCTTTGTATTTAGTGGATTCACAAAACCTCACAACAAAGAATACAAAGTCTCGACAGTGTGCGTGTTTCTCACGCGGCCTCGGCTGCATGTTTTAGTGTGTGTGTGCGTGCGTGCGTGTGTGGATGTTAAAGTCACTCCAGTGTTACACACACCTTTTTAATTAATCAGATCAGCCATATCCGTGCATATTTTCTGCTCCGCATCTTTGTTGTTTTCATTGTTGTTTTGTGAGTTTGTGTTGTCATTTTGTGTTTACGTTGTTGTTTTGCCTACCACTCTTGTGTGTGTGTGTGCGTGCGTGCGTGTTGCTCTGTACCTCAGTACCGTATAGGTCACTCTTTGTCTACGATGCAGTATGTACTGGTTTCCCAGGTACAACGTCAGCTTCAGGCAGCGCCAGGGTCGCCACCGACTTTCCACCTCCGATGGAGAGGAAGGGGGCGGAGCCAAGAGAAAGGCCACGCACAGGGGAGGCTCGGACACGGCGAGCGTTAAGGTTGCGGTCAGACGCAGCTCTGTGAAGGTGAGAAGTTTCAACTTTAATTTAGCGCGTACCAGTCATCAATTTAGCATTGTGCGTGTGTGTGTGTGTGTGATGAACGAACAGCGTGAGCAGACGCACACGATTGCCACAACCACTGAAACATCCTGAAAAAGTCTCCGTGTGTCTCCTGTAACCCAAGGAGGAAGATGCTGTACTTTGATCACACTGTTAGGGTCACACTGGTCATCGTGTTATCTTGTGACTGATTGAGGGTGGATGTTATGCAAATTGTAAATTAATACATGTCTGTCATCTGAATTGTTGTTTTTATTGTTTAGTGATTTAGGTGAATGTAAACACTGAGTGACAGCCTCTGCTGTGACGTGTCAGCACTTATAACAATGACCAGTTGAACTGAAACACCCACAGGTAACGAGCTGGTTTTATGGCTTTTTGTTCAATCTTTGATCTTTTAAAGCAGCAAAATAACACAAAACAATCAGACCAGTAGGTGTTACAGTTCAACTGGTGGTCATGTTATCTTGTGACTAGAATAACCTGCTGCTGCCTTGCTCATGGACTTCTGTCTCCATCTCAGTGTCACTCTGAGTCCAGCCACTCAGACGAGGAGTCCAGTGCTGAGGACGATGAAGACGACCCCGTCTCTCTCTCCCCCGCCTCCTCCTCCGCCTCCTGCCACCAACCTGCCCTTCATCCTCCTCTTCCTCCTCCTCTTCCTCCATCACTACCGATGGAGAACTCCGCCCACGCCGTAGTGCCAGCTACCCCGGCCCAGTGGAGCGTGGAGGAAGTGTCACAGTTTATCTCCTCGTTACAAGGTCAGGAATCTTCTTCTTTGTGTGTTGTTGTGGTTGTTTTTGTTTTTAATCATTTGGTGCATTTTTGTTGTGTATTTTTGTTATGTGTATATTTGTTTTTGTCTTGTGTGATTTTGTGTATTTAGAGCTAGCAGCTGCCTGATTACAGTAAACAGTTAGCATAGCATGCTAGCAGCAGCCATATAACAGTTTGCATAGCAGGTGTCGGTGCCTGATCCGTTCAGACCCTACGTCACTTCCTCCACCCGTAATCTTTAGGACAGAGCTCCTAGGACGTGATCTATGATTATAAACCGACCGTACGATGTTTGTTACATGTTCTAATAGTACACATGTAAATATCTGACTGTTTTTATTTGTTTAAAAAGACAAAAAGGAAAAACCACAGTAAGCTAAGTGCTTAGCTGTAGCGTAACAGCTCCCCCTGGTGGCACACATGCTTCATGTACTGATTAGTGTAACGACACACCCTGCAGCATCACATTAAATATGTTTATGGAATGCTTAAACAATCTTTAAAGATTTGGTTTTTTTTCTGAGCAGGTGATGACGTTGTATAATATTAAAATTCTGAAATAAATTGTTGGAAAACAGGTTTAGAGTTGGAATAAATAAGGATTAGGGTTAAATAAGGTTAATAAGAAACATTTTATCTCTGTCGTCTGTTTGTCAAGATGGATTTGTTTAAGTACCAGCAGTAGTACTACAATAAATACTTTAATGAAATACTTATAAACTAAAGTAATAATAATAAACCAATAAAACATATTCAAACATATGCATAATAATAATAAAAACTACATGATGCACCCAACGAGTCCATTTTTCATTTACCAGACATTTAAATCCATATCTGCAGCTAACACCAAAGCTAGAAATTTAAATTGAAATTGCTGTTATTGTGAATTGATGTATTGACAAAAAGATAGATTACATTGTTTTAAAGACTAATTATTTGCTTTAACAAAACATACAAAAACTGATGAAAACACAATACACAACAGTAACAACCAAAATAAATTAAAATTCACTCAAAACATACATTTACAAAAATTTGGAAATCTTCAGAGCAGGTTTAGAATGCACAAACATAATTAGTATTCAATAGCTGGGTTTCAACCTTTTAAATAAAACACAAGCTGCTGTAAAATAGGCCGAGCAGACGTTTCAGGATCTCAAAGGATCAGCAGATAGCAGCACCTAGCAGCAGCCATTAGCGTAGTGTGTGCGTGTTATGGACGATGTATCTCTAACAGTCAGCTTTCATCTCTTATCTTCTTATTCGCCTTCTTCTTCTTTTTCTTCTCGTTCTTTTCCTCCTCCTCCTTCTTCTTTGGTTGTTTCTCAGGATGTGAGGACCTGGCCTCCCAGTTCCTGTCTCAGGAGATCGATGGTCAGGCACTGCTGCTGCTGAAGGAGGAACATCTGATGTCCACCATGAACATCAAGTTAGGCCCCGCCCTTAAGATCTGTGCCCACATCAACACTCTGAGGGACTGAATGTAAGAGACAGGAGGAGGGAGAACCTGCAAACCCTCCACACTGGTTCAGTGACGGCGTTTGGATACGATGGAGGAGGAAGGAGGTGGATTTGAATGTACTCACGACGTCATGTGACACGTTCCTCATGCCGCGGTAGAGACGTGACTAAAGGTTAGCCGTTAGCCACGGTGTGTGTGTGTGTGTGTGTGTGGATTCGTTTTTGTCTTTCTTCATCTTCAATAATATTTTACTCGTTTAATTTACCAAAACTAACAATTACCATTTATTAGAATCTATTTATATCATTAGAATCATATTTATTATATATATTATAATTATATATTATATAATAATGTTGGTTTGTTATAATATTAAATATATATAATTATAATAGTCTTGATATATTATCATAATAACATGATTTTTATATAATAATTAAAAAAATAATTATTCTGAAAACTTGCTCGAGTTCGACCTTAAATTTTTCACAATAAAAGTCCAAAAGGTAATTTATTTATTTTTTTCCACCGCATTTGTTTATCTACAGTCACACACACACATAGTCGTACTCTGTGTGTGCGTGTGCGTGTGTGCGCGTGCGTGCGCATATAGACCGAGCGCTGCTAACCTCTTCACTTTATTCTCACTTCCTGTTTCATTGTGTGTGAGTTGATCAGTTTTCATTGGTCATAGACGTGTGTGTGTAGGTTTGTGTTAAATGTTGTGTATGTGTGTGTGAGGACTGAGGGCGTAATGACGTGGTACAGGGTAGTCTTATTTTGAAAGGTACACAGGAAAACATTTGACGCTCGTTAATTTTTCAAGAACTCTGTTTATGTTGTCAGTGCGACTTCAACGTGCTCTTATTGTGAAAAGGATCCATCCATCTGTGAGGAGCTCGGAGTAGAGCTGGAACTCCGCTGTGAGAAATGTAAATTCTTTGATCTTCCACCTCGTGGCCTTTTTTACCTTTTTTTACGGCTTTTCTTACATTCCTGTTGGTTTTTGGCTGATTTTCATCAGTTTTTCTCTCTGACGTGTGACCTTCATCACTGAGGACAGTAGTCTTCCTCCTCTCTGTCTGTTTCTAGCTGCTCTGATTGGTTCTCCACGCCACTCAAAGCTCTTTTCTGTCATATTCTGTCTGTGACGCTCATCTTTTTTCCCGCCAACAACCAGAGGAGTGGCTCTGACCAATAAACCCCTCCCACTTTTATAAAGCTCTGTTTCTATTGGTGTTTTTTTTTACTTCATTTTTGGAAATAAGCTTTGTTATGACGATGACTGAAGACGTGAATAGGCCAGAGTCAATGGTGCGTCGCTATGGCAACTGAGAGGGAGGAGCTTCACTTTGTGTCACCAGCTGTTGAAGGTAAGTGTGTAACTGTGCTTTGATTAAACAGGTGTGCGTGTGTGTGAGGTCGTCTTCTGATTCAGAGGTTGGGGGTTCAATCTCTGTGTATTCCTGTCGAAGTGTCCTTGGGCAAGACACTGAACCCTTCTGAAGGTATAATTAGGGATGTAACGATTAATCGTAAAGCAGTTAAAAATCGATTCATAGGTATCACGGTTCACAAAGATACTGAAAATTGAACAGCAGAGGGCGCTATATATTTATCCTTCTCTTTTCCAGAAGTGTAGTCCAATTGTTAAGGCACAAAATACATTTTCAGTTGCACTTCTAAAAAGAAAAATAACTACTATGCAGTTTTGCATTGTTTACTATAGAACCAGAATTTAAATTAATAGCCTTCATTTGTATTATTCCTTTATTTCATTCAAGATTTATTTTTAGTTAAATTGCATTGTTTTGAATAGTTTATCAAAGGATTATTTTGACAATGAAAAAATAAAAGAAAATGATACAGTATTTTCTACTTTTTTTCCCCCAAAAAATAAAGGAATATTTTTTAATCATCTGTCTACAGTCCCATTTTGTAATATAAATCGTGAGAGACGAATCGTATCGGGAGTTGAGTGAATCGTTACATCCCTAGGTATAATATAAAGTGCTAGGGCTGCACGTGATCACGATTTTGGTTGTCATGACTAAATAAATCTGATCGTCTGCAATATTTACATATAAAATATTGGTTCTGTAATAATGTATTTAATTAAATTATTTGGTTAATTTTTTAAATTAATTTTTTTGTAAAATTAAAGCTTCTTTTTCCACTGTAGACTGTGCATTTTGTTCGTTAAAAAGTCATGTAATAAAAACAGATTTTTTTTCCCCCGGTCATGATGATAATTATTTATTCGTGATTACAATATTGATCAAAAATAATCGTGATGATTGAAGATTAAAGATTAAATCGGGGCTTTCGCCTTTAATTGGCCATGTACTGTTATTACATTAATGGAATTTGTCCTCTGCATTTAACCCATCCTTGAGGAGCAGTGGTTTTGTTGGTTTATGGTGTCATTTGTGTCGTTATGGTGACGGTTGTATTTGTTGTGGTTTTGTGTGTTTATGGTGTATATGTGTGTGTATTAGTTTCCAATTTGTGTCTTTGAGGTTTCTTTAGTTTAGTTAGTGTGTTTACTGTTTTGTGTACTTATGGTGTTTTCAATTCACTTTCAAAAAGTTGCTACTTTACAATTGGCGCCCAATATATTTTTGATGAAAATTGAAAGTTTCTTATAGTTGTTCTGTTTTTATTTCTTTGTCAGAAAATAAGTTGAAAACACTGAAAAACAAATTACACACAGAGGGAGAGTTTCAGAATGTGACCCCTGAGCAGATGAGGCTATACGTGAGACAAACCTTTTTACTGCTATTTCTAAATTTTATGTTTAGAAAATACATTGATTATAGAAGCAATATTATCAAGCTGTATAAATGAGTCAAGGTTGGTATCCAGGATTATTTTCATTAGTTGTTGCTAAATTTAAAGCTTCATAGAAGAAATAAAAGCAGAGGTAGAAGATAAATATAGATGCAGGCTGCAATAAAAACTATTTTCTTTTAAATGTTATATTTATAAGGCCTAGAAATAATAGTAATTAAGATTGTACAGCCTAAATTAAACAATTAATAAAAACAAAAATACATATATATATATTTTTTTTTATATATAAATAAAATGTATAGCAAACAAATGTTTACACTTGACAAGAATGGGCCAGATTACACATTATTTCCAACCAATAACTTATTGTTTAACAGTGATTGCTTCATACTGCTTTCAAGTGTCTCAAAAGAGCAAACGCATTAAAACAAAGCGAATATTAAAGATTCATCGCTGATAATCCAAGTTTTACACGTTCAAAAAGTGCGGAAAAAAAAATCTTCCGCATTGAATGATTCACAGTCGGTCCAACCAATCAAAGCACAGCGTAGTTGATGGTTTCTCCAAATCCCGCCTCCCGCAGGTATTTCTCGAAATCCATTGGTTGAGGGACTCTGATCGCTGTCCTGTGATTGGCTGACGCTACTTCCGTCTGGAGTTTTGAAATCAAGTTCGTTAGAGAGGGGCGGTCCTGTAGCGTCCAACGGCAGCAGGATTTAATCACCGTGTACCTGAGAAAAAACCGGTAAACACGTGCAAATCACACATTAATACGTTATTTAGGTGGTTTAACACAGCAAAAGTATTTATAAAAAGGTGAGATTGTAGTTTTTCTGTCTTTAGAAAAGTTATATGGTTAATTATGTTTTTAAATGATATTTTAAAACTGTAAATAATATGGGGTGCATGCTAAAATAAACAGCAACTTTTCACTTCATTTAGCAACAAACCTAGTTTAACAAACACGTATGTGATTTTTGACCAGATTTACAGCAATATTTGTGAAATTTGCTAAAGTTAAATCCAAATATGAAATCTAAATGTTAGATATTGAATCAAAAAGTTGAATCTAAATGTTGAATATGAAATCAAAAAGTTAAATCTGATTGTTGAATCTAAACCTAAATGCTGAATTGAAATATAAATCTAAATTTGAAATTTAGATGTTAAAACTAAATTTAAATGTTGAATCTAGATCTACATATTAAATTTAAATCTAAATGTAATTGTTAATTATAAATGTTGAATCCAAATGTTAAACCTAAATCTTAAATGGTAAATGTTCAATTTCAATGTAAAATTTGAATCTAAATCTAAATGTTGAATCTAAATCTAAATTTTAAATCTAGATGTTAAAACTAAATTTAAATGTTGAGTCTAAAGCTAAATGTTGAATTTAAATCTAAATGTCACAGGTGAAACTAAATATTTAGTTAATATTTAGCAAATTCACTGTAAGTACCAAAATAAAAGCTCATTGACGCAAAGGAGCGTTTCCTCACTGCGCTTAACATTTAACATTAAATATCATAAATTTCACAAATATGTTTATTTTAGCATGTGCAATTTTACAATCGCCCCCTCATAGAAATAACACTGAAATATTTAAATAAAGCAGTTTCTAAAATGTTTAATTTAAAATATATATATATTACTAGGTTAATTATTTGTTAAATGCTCAATTTAATTTACTCCCTTCTTGAACATGTAACATTAATAGTATTTTCTTTGTGTATCATCACAAAATCCCAGTAATTTTTTTTTTCTAATTTTAAAATTTCAACATCAAACCATAACCGTAAATATAATGTATTTGTTAAAAATTATGTCTTCATTTTATATTTTTACATGAGAAAACTGACATTGAAAACCTTATTTTTACATGTTTAAATTTAAACTACTGATTAAATCAAACTTGTGTAACCTCAGAAAATTAAATTAAAATTAAAAGATATACAATAAAATAATAAAAAATCAAAATGAGATATATAGGATTTTCTTGTTAAATGTGGTTAATATTAATGAGCTGTATTACAGAGAGTTGGAGCAGGTGGGGGGCTGCCTCAGGTGGTTTCCTCTCTGGAGATGCTGCAGCAGTTCATTGGTCCTGATCTCAGCAAACGGGGCGTCGCCTGAAGGAGTCACATGTTAGATTTAAAGGGTCCGACATCACAGCCTCACATTCACTGTCGTTAATGGGACTCACCCAGTGTGACCATTTCATACAGGAGGACACCAAATGACCATCTACAGGGGGGACACACCACAGATCAGACATGGGAAACCCCCCCCAAAGAAAATACACAAGACGACTACAATAATAACAGAAAAATATATGAAACGACTTGAAAAATACACAAAACGACTAAACAAATACTGAAAAATATGTGAAACATCAAAAATACATAAAATGTACTCCAAAATTACATAAAACTACTACAAAATAATAGAAAAGTTAACAAAACGACATCAAAAATACACAAAAATGGCTCCAAAAATACAAAAACACAAGAAAACACTAAATTTACTCCAAGAAACACACACGGGCGACCGTGGTTCAGGTGGTAGAGGGTTGTCTTCTGATTGAGAGGTTGGGGGTTCGATCCCAGTACCTGACTATGTGTCGAAGTGTCCTTGGGCAAGACACTGAACCCTAAGTTGCTCCCAGTGGTCGACTAGTGCCTTGCATGGTAGTTCTGTCCCACTGGTGTGTGAATGTGAGAGTGATTGGGTGAATGAGCTGATATGTAAAGCACTTTGAGACTGTTTCAGTGGTGATAAAGCTCTATATAAATCATGTCTATTTACTATTTTTACCATTTACAAGACAACGAACATCAAAAGTAGATAAAAATTCCTCCTGAAACACAAAATCACAAAAAAAACACATTTTCTTCAAAAATACAAAACTACAAAAATAATTCAAAAATGTATGAAACATCAAAATACACAATAACGGCTCAGAAAATGCAAAATCACAAAAAACACAAATTTTCTTAATAAACACACAAAATGACTAAAAAAGTACAAAAGACAAAAAAAAAAATGGAACGTCATCAAAAATACTCAAAATTTCTCCTAAAACCCAGAAAATGACTAAAAAAATACCAAAAAACATGAAACAACTTAAAAAATGACTCAAAACACAAAAATTAAAAACAAAAAAAAAACATCACACATCGACCTCAAAAACACACAAAATGACAGAGAAATAGTTTGTAGTGACGGGTTCCACGTGTTTGCGTTAGCATGTAGCGGCGTTGGCTGAGCAGGGTTCAAAGGTAAGGGGCGGGGCTATGTTGTTGTCAATATATTGTAAATGTCGTCTAAATAATATAAATGTGTGTAAAAGGTGAAAACTTAGGAATCATCATGTTTTCCTGTATTTTTACTGAACACTCACACGTCACTGCTAGCGCTAACGGCTCTCCTGGCGAGAACTTCTGGTGCCTGCCACTTCTTCATCTCCAGCTCCTCCTCTTCCTCCTCACCCCCCCTCGTCCTCCTGCGATGGGCGGGGCCGAGCCCCCACAGCTTAGCCGTCAGGTCTCTGCTCAGCAGGACGCTACGAGCCCCCACGTTACCATGGACACAGCCCTGAGCGTGTAGGTGAAGCTAAAAAAACCAAAATACATTGTTGTCTTAAAGCCCAAAAAGAGGAAAACAAAGTGCTTTTATTCTGAAAGGGCTTTATGATCAACTTTGATTTAATCAATGATTCATGATGTTTATTTATTCCCACATTCAGAGCATCTGTGTAGTCACTGACCAGAGCAGAAGCCACTTGTCCTGCCATGATGAGAATCCTCTTCTCCGTCAGCTCACACGGAGGACTCCGCCCACCCTTCAGTGGACGAGAGAGAGACGTTAGCGTTAGCCTAGCATAACCAGCTAACACCAGTTTGTGTCATTTTACTACTGTTGTGTCATTTTTGTTTGTTTCTTTTATTCTGTTTTTTTAGTCTTTTTTTCTTTCTTTTTAAATTTTTTGTTTAGTTTTGTCGTTTTTGTCATTTTGGTGTTTTTTTTTCTTCTTTTAAGTGTTTTCATCACCAGTTTTATCTGTGGTTGGATGAAGTGTCTGTGCAAAGAGAGAGAGACTCATTTCCTGGAGCCTTAGTTGAGCGACTAAAGAGCCACATGTGGTTCTCGAGCCGCTTGTTTCTGCTTTAAAATCTAACGTTTAGTCACTGTTTGACATGAATGTGGCTCAGAACGTGAAACGTGACGTCCTATCTGTACCTGTGACTGTCTGCAGCTCCACAGGAAACCCAGCAGATCTCTCTGCTGCAGCTCCTCCACCGCCATCATGAGTGGAGGCCTCACTGAGACCACGCCCATCAGCTCAGGGAGGAAGGGGTGTGGCCCCAGGCCCGACAGGAAGGAGGCAAAGCTCAGGAAGTGCTGCTTCTCTCTGCTGTTGGCATCGTCTGAGGATCATCATCATCATCATCATCATCAGAAACAAACACACAGAACGACACAATAAACACACAAAACCACTACAAATACATATAAAATGTCAACATAACTACACTAAAAGACACAATATGATACATAAACAAACCAAATGACAATTACACACAAAACTGAAACAAATCCACACCAAACATAAACACAAAAAAGATCATCTAAGCTGTGATTGTGGCGTGTGGTTGCTGGTTCTCTTCCCTCTACCTTTGAGCACATGCAGGATGACGGCCCTGTTGTCCATGCTAGCTCTGTAGAGGCTAACGGAGCCGTCTGATTGGATGGAGAAGACCTTGGGCAGGGCAGTGATCTGACTGAAGGCTCCATGAGGCCTCTCAGTGACTCTTCGTAGAGCATGACTCAGCGTTGGCCTCACATTCTGCTGCATCGGCAACTCCTCGTGTTCCAGGGGGTTTATTCCCACAGGAGCTGTGAGTCAAAGCAGGAAACACTTCAATCATACGTCCACGTTTATCATATATACAGCATTATTTATCATATATACACCCTTATTTATCATATATACACCATTATTTATCATATATACAGCATTATTTATCATATATACACCATTATTTATCATATATACACCCTTATTTATCATATATACAGCATTATTTATCATATATACACCCTTATTTATCATATATACACCCTTATTTATCATATATACAGCATTATTTATCATATATACACCCTTATTTATCATATATACACCCTTATTTATCATATATACACCCTTATTTATCATATATACACCCTTATTTATCATATATACACCCTTATTTATCATATATACAGCATTATTTATCATATATACAGCATTATTTATCATATATACAGCATTATTTATCATATATACACCCTTATTTATCATATATACACCCTTATTTATCATATATACACCATTATTTAACATATATACACCCTTATTTATCATATATACAGCATTATTTATCATATATACACCCTTATTTATCATATATACACCCTTATTTATCATATATACAGCATTATTTATCATATATACACCCTCATTTATCATATATACAGCATTATTTATCATATATACACCCTTATTTATCATATATACACCCTTATTTATCATATATACACCCTTATTTATCATATATACACCATTATTTATCATATATACAGCATTATTTATCATATATACAGCATTATTTATCATATATACACCCTTAATTATCATATATACAGCATTATTTATCATATATACAGCATTATTTATCATATATACACCATTATTTATCATATATACAGCATTATTTATCATATATACACCCTTATTTATCATATATACACCCTTATTTATCATATATACAGCATTATTTATCATATATACACCCTTATTTATCATATATACACCCTTATTTATCATATATACACCCTTATTTATCATATATACAGCATTATTTATCATATATACACCCTTATTTATCATATATACACCATTATTTATCATATATACACCCTTATTTATCATATATACAGCATTATTTATCATATATACAGCATTATTTATCATAT
The DNA here is from genome assembly GCF_900634775.1 of Gouania willdenowi. NCBI lineage: Eukaryota > Metazoa > Chordata > Actinopteri > Blenniiformes > Gobiesocidae > Gouania > Gouania willdenowi. The sequence continues at coordinate 520,833 of NW_021145250.1, forward strand.
ATACACCCTTAATTATCATATATACAGCATTATTTATCATATATACACCCTTATTTATCATATATACACCCTTAATTATCATATATACAGCATTATTTATCATATATACACCATTATTTATCATATATACACCATTATTTATCATATATACAGCATTATTTATCATATATACACCATTATTTATCATATATTAACCACATTATCTAGTTCGTACCATCGATCCCTTGCAGGTTCCTCCTGCTGTGTGTGGGTTGTGTGTGTCTGTGTGTGTGTCTGTGCGTGTGTCTGTGCGTGTGTTGTGTGTGTCTGTGTGTAGAGTTGTGGTTGTTCTGTGGAGGCGTGACCCGTGTGCTCCTCCTCTTCCTGTCAGGACAGTACACCTTCAGCACCAGGACGAGCAGCGTGAGCAGGGTGGCAGCGAGCAGCAGCGTGGGCACGATGATCACCGCCAGCTGATGCTGCGTCACCACTACGGGACAGAGAGGACGCTGTGAGTCATGAATCACTTATGATCACTAGTGTCACCATAACACGTACAGGAGCTTTTTAACAGGATCATCAGCAGATAACACACATTCTTTCTAGGCTACAGGCATCAAACTCAAGGCCTGGGGCCAATTTAGAGCAGCAATTATCAATTTCTATTAACATTTTGTTCTTTTTGTTCTTTTTATTATTCAGTGTATTTTTATCTCATTTTGTGTTATTTTTTTAACTTATTCTCTCAGTGTGTGTGTGTGTGTGTGTGTTTTTGGTGTCATTTGGTTGTTTCTTTGTTATTTTTGTGTAATTTGTAGTGATTATCACTTTATCACCCCCTGTAGTGCCATCGCGTACCCCTAGGGGTACACGTACCCCCATTTGAGAAACACTGCTTTAGAGCATTCAGTTCGACCTGCAGTAGACAATAAAAACAACAGAGAACTCTACATTTTTCCACAAATCTTGCAATTTCTTCCAAAGAATTCCTCTAAATTACACCAAAATTTGGTTACAAAATCAGGAATTTTTTCGAGCGGAGATCCAGCTGAGACTGATATTAAAAACTAGGGAACAATTGATGTTAAAATTGAGATCAAACTGGTCCATAATTGGCCCCTGAACTAAAATGGGTTTTCTAGACGTTCAATAGCGTAAAAACTGGTGCATAAATGTGTGAGTCCCAAAACTGTATTTTCAAGGGGGTTAATTAATGCTGCAGAGTGTAATTTATGTCTATCCAAACTTTAGATGCATATTTTTTGTAAAGGTCTTAAAAAAGTGGCTATACTCTGAGAATTGGGGCGTGTCATACACAGGTGACGTTGTGACATCATGAATATAAAATGTTATATTGTGTTTATTTTTAATGTGTGTTTAGGGCGTGGCGGTTTCTTACAGCAGAGGTTGTCGTCTGACGCACAGGTGGTAGAGTTGGACGACATTCTACAGAAAAGACAGAAAACACGTTCATCACCTCAAACATTCATGTCAGCATTAGAATCATTGACCAATCAGAGCATTAATAGGAAACAACAGTTTTATTGTGTTTTTGGAAATTATTGGCTTATTTTTCTGTCATTTTGCGTGCGTGCGTGTGCGTGCGTGTGTGTGTGTGTGTGTGTTGCGTGCGTGCGTGCGTGTGTGCGTGCGTGTTGCGTGCGTGCGTGTTGCGTGCGTGCGTGTGTGTGACTTTGTGATGATCCTTTAAATCTCAGAGCTTTGCTCCACATTTGTTAATCAAATGAAAGAGGAGGAAGGAGCAGCGGTTTGACTGGAAACAACAGTAGTCAATTACACCACCTGATCCTGATGATGTCATGCCCCCCCCTTAGAAAATCCCCCAACACAAAAAACTACCAAAACATACAAAACAACAGAAAAATGCACACAATGTCAACACAAATACACAAGGTAACACAAAAAATACACAAAACTACAGACAATTGCACAAAACACACAAGGCTCTATGTAACAAATGTAGATAATTATATCCTGGATTAATCTCTGTTAGCTGGATTCAACTAACCAGACATTCTAGATCTGATCTACTTCATAACTTGGTCCTGACCAGGTTATGTGTTGATGAAGTTTAAAATTATAATAATTAAAATCCATAATTCAGACCAAAAACAATCATGTTAGAGAAAAGACAGGAATGATAGAACTCAGACAGGAAGCTACTGATACTGTTAATGTGTAAAAGTGTGATATTATTTATGATATTAATCTATTAGATGATAAACAGACAGAGCTCTGCAGTTAAACTTTACTACAGCACACACGTGTTTCTATTCATATAGATCTATTTATCACACACTGGGATGAGAACACATTGTTTACTGTAGTATGTTCCTGATGATGATGTCAGCCTCACTATAGTGTATGAATGAATTAATGAATGACTTCACACGTCTGCACATACGGAGACACAGGCTTCATCAGCTGATTATAGATCAGTTCATCAGATATAAATCTATATGATGTCATCAGTAAATGAAAGGATTGCATCAATGTCTAAATAGTCTCTCTTCTGTCAGCGTCACATCAGATCTACACAGTGACGTGTTCACACATCACCTTTTATTGGACAGCTTGCTTTTAAGAGATCTGATTGGTCAGAAGGCGGGGCTTTAGCACTCGCTAAAATCCGAGCCAGTGCAAAACCTGCTCCCGACCAGGCTCGTCGTTCAGCATAAGTTACCATGGTGATTTAGCTCTGTAAGACGTTAGCCAGCTTGTGTAGGACATCACACACTGATTAAATCCTGGAAGTTAGCGTGATAAGAGCTAATCTAGATTAATAACATAGTCCCCAAAACACACAAATTAACGACAAAAACACACAAAATAACAATCAAAAAGCACATAGATTAAAAAAATACAATACATTACATCATCATGTACTTCCCATAATGCATCATTCTGGTCTGTGAGTTTCAACCTAGGGAACACTCTCTGTTTAAATGTTGAGAAATGTAAGTAATTTAGCATTTAGATAAATGACATCTCTAGTTCAATGAGAAATAGTGCTTCAGGACTAATTAATGACACATTTTACATTTATAAAGCACACGTAATAGTTTCTGAGGAAACACACACACACACACACCCTCCTACCCTTTATGTCAGATGAACCGGTTTGTCTGCATTGTCCTCACACACACACACACACACACTAGGTGAAACCTGTTGAAAGCATCAGACTAAGTCATGAAAACAAAGTAAAAACCTTTTGCTGAGTGTGTTTTTTCACCTGCTGATGATGATGTGGTGTGTGTGGGGGGGTCCAAAGTGAGCAGCAGCGCCCCCTACCCTCCATCAGCTGTAGCAGACCCTCACTGAGTGTCCAGCTGACGTCCTCCTGTCTACACACACTCTCACACATACACACACACACACACTGATCCACGCTGTGACTTTGCTGTTTTTCTGTATGATCACTGCCACTTTGGCCCCGCCCACAGACACGCCCCCAATCCTCCTTACCTGTACACACCCTGCTCTGTGTGTGTGTGTATGTGTGTGTGCGTGTGTGTGTGTGTGTGTGTGTGTGTGTGTGTGTCATCATTCTGATTAGTGAAGTCATATTTGATGTTTAGGAAACTTAAAGAATCTGATTTGATCTTATTTTTCATGTTTTTGTTGCTTTGTGTGTGTTTCTGTCTCTGTTGTTGGTTTGTGAAGTGTTGTTGTTTGCTGTGATGTTTTGTTTTTAAAGTCATTTACTGTACTTTTGTGTGTTGTCATTTTGTGACTTTTTCATTTTTTTATGCTTCTTTGTGGTTCATTTTTATGGGGGTGATTTCATGGGGGGGTTTGTGTGTTTTTGTGGTGGGTTTGTGAGGTTTTTTGTGTCTTGTCTCTTGTGTTTTTTGTTGTCACTGTGTATTTTGGGGTCATTTTGTTGGGTTTTTTGTAGTAATTTGGTGTGTTTTTGTGAATGAATTTGTGGGACATTTCTGGGGTTTTTGTAGTCATTTTGTGAGTTATTTTGTGTATTTTTTGTTGTCAATTTGTGAGGTGTTTTTGTGTGATTTTGTGAGGTTTTTTTTGTTATTTTATGCTTCTTTGTGGTTAAATTTGTGCTTTATTGTGGTCCTTTTGTGAGTGTTTTTGTGTATTATGGGGGTCATTTTGTGTGTTTTTGTTGTTGTGTGTTATTTAAAGCCTTTATTGTTGTCAGGTGAAACTAGCCCTAATGTTGGCTTGGTGCAGATGGAGAATGACCTGCGTTTGCATCGTGTTTACATTAGAACAGCTCACCTCTGTGATTGGTTAAGTTGAGAGTGACTCCGCCCCCGTTCAGATCAGCTTAATGACCCGTGGTGTGTAGAGGGAGGGAGCGGTTTGTTGTCATTATGGGTTGGTGCTGAAGGTGTGGCCCCCGCACTCTGGCCTGTGTGTGTGTTTATTTTTCTGAGTGTGAGTCCTCAACACACACACACACACACACACACACACACACACACACACACACACACACCTGTGTGTACAATCAGTATTGGTAAATTAATTGTTGGGCAATATCAAAGTGAACATCTTTAGATCAAAGTCATGATTCTAGGAGTTTGTTGATTGGTTATTGTTTTGACCTCAGATTAACGAATGATCTGATTGGTTGAAAAAAGGAAAGACAGAAAAAAAACAAACAATTTAACTAATGTTTTTTTTCTTTTTCATTCACTTTTCTTCTTCACACTGAGATTTAGAGTTCTTTAAAAGTGTGTGCGTGTGTGTGTGTGTGTGTGTGTGTGCGTGCGTGTGTGTGTGTGTGTGTGTGTGTGTGTACACTATAGAGGCAGATCAGTGTGTGTGTTTATTTTTGGGTCAGTGACGCTGTGTCGATGGCTGCAGATGCATCAGAAAGAAAAGCTCTGAGATACAAACAGACACTGGTCAGTGTGTGTGTGTGTGTGTGTGTGTGTGTGCATGCGTGTGTAATAATAATAATACATTAGATTTTATATAGAGCTTTATCATAGACACTCAAAGCGCTTTACAGAATTAAGGCATCATTCTTTTACTACACACTTAGTGGTGGTAAGCTACTATTGTAGCCACAGCTGCCCTGGGGCAGACTGATGAAAGCGAGGCTGCCATAGTGAACTATAGGCCCCTGTGTGTGCACTGTGCATTGTTTCTAGGACGTGTCTTTCTCTGACCAGATGTGTGTAACACACCCTTACAATCAGTGCATGTGTGTGCGTGAATGCGTGTGTTTCATTTTGTTTAGATTGTGTGTTTTGTGTGTAGAACAGTATTAAATGTTGAGACTACACGTAAATGAAGTGATATTTATTGGCATCGTATTGATTATGGTATCGTACGTCACTCAGTGCTAATCATCGTTAGCATCATAGCATTATTAACAGTGTTTAATTCACATCACTGAGTTCTCAACAACAACAACAACCGTACAGTCAACACTACGTCATCACATGTTTACACTGTCAATCACTGCTCTCAGCAATGGTTGAACTGGTTTGTATTGGGTTTATATTTATAATGGTTATACTGTTTTTTTTAATAATCCTTGGGTTACATTGGTTTATAATTGTTTACATTGGTTTATAATTGGTTATATATTGTTTTTTTTAATAAGGTTTGTAATGGTTAATAATGATTATATTTGTTTATAATGGTTATATTGGTTATATTTGTTTTTTATGATAGTTATACTGGTTATAAATGGTTTATTTATACTGATATGTCTGCGTGACATACATCGGTGTCTGTGATGATGGTGTCAGAACGTGGTTAATGATGAGGTTGATAAACAGCGCCAGCAACGCTCAGTACTGTACTCATTGTGTGTGCGTGTGTGTGTGCGTGTGTGTGTGTGTGCGTGTGTGTGTTGGCCTTTAGCGATATGAGCGTTTGGATGATGGTGGCACTAAGTTTAGCAGAGAGTAGAGTTTCAGAGGAAGAGGGTAAAGGAGTACAAACAGTCAGTGCTCAGAGTCCAGTTTCATCTGGTGAGGTCAGGACAGGCTTTAGTGACTCAGCAGAAAACATTAACGCTACACACTGTGTTCACCTCCATCAATAAAGTTCATGCACCACATTCCACACGTTTAAAAAACATAATTACAAGCTTCATATCTAGAGACGACTCTAGAGGGCACTGAGTTGTGTTCACTGTGTTTCTCGGGTGACCATAGCGATACTCATCATCAAACATTTTCAACTGGTGGCCCACTATCTAGTTTTGTGCAGCCTTCAAAGTAAATACACACAATAACTCCAAAATCACACAAAATGACAGCAAAATCACACAAAATGACTAGGAAATCAAATAAAACCACAACAAAATACACAATATTGCTCCAAAAACACACAAAATTGGAGAAAATATTATAAAATTACTCCAAAATTACACAAAATAACAATGAAAACACACAGTGACAATGAAAATTCAGTCACTTCAAAAATTCACAAAACAAAACAGAAATTTCACAAAATAACAACTTAAACACTAAACAAAAACAGACAATTGGAGAAAAAGGAACAAAATGATTGCAAAAGCACCAAATTACTCCAAAAAACACACACAACAACAAATGACACACAGACAATTTCACAAAATGACAACATAAACACACAAAATTAATCAAAAAACACACAAAACTACATTAAAAACACAAAATGTATTAAAATATTTATAAAACAACAACATTGCTTTGTTGTTTCCTGTGTTAATGATCTGATTGGTCGTTATTCTAATGCTAACATGAATGTTGATCATGTGACCCTCAGATCAGAAATAATCATGTGATTCATTCAAACATTTAGGCCTGTCATGTGATCAGGTTCTGTGCGTCCACAGCTCTATGGAGAATACCAGGAGAACCAGGGGGGGTCCGGCCGGCGGGAGGCCACCCGCCTGCTGAGGGAGCGGCAGATCAAGAAGCATGGGGGGAGCCACGGTCGCCATGGCAACAAGCACAATGTCCACGGACGCCAGAGGAACCGACCCCAGTCCAACGTGGAGATGGGAGCCAATGACGAGCCCACGACAGAGCCAGAGATCACGTCAGCGACCAAAAAGAAACACTCGTACACAAAGTGCAGAGGTGAGATTATACTGTACACAGCTAAGCTAACAGTTAGCATGTCCACCACCTCAGGCCGTGGTTTTCAACCTGAATAATACCCACTGTTATCCAGAAAGTTTACTATTATTTGGACCATATAGTCATCTTAAAGATGGAAATCATTGTTTTAATAAAAATGTTAATAAAATCAGTTCAAAGTGACCAAAAAAATGGTGGAAAAGGGAATTTTAAAAACCACAGAAATTGGTTAAAAGTTGCAAATCAGAGTGGATAAAAACAGACAGAAAAAATGGTTCAAAGTGTCAATATTAGAACAATTAGTTTAAACTGGTAAATAATGGACATGACTAATGGTGATTGTGGTTAAATTGGCAAAAATAAATATGATGAAAAGAGGTTAAAAGTGACAATAATGGGTCATCATATGTGACATTAGGTGTAAAAGTGAGAAAGGAGTTATAAGTGCTGAACATGTCTGGAAAGTGGAAAAATGTGCAGAAAAGTCATTAAATGTGATGTAAAAGTGTCAGAAATGGGAGAAATGTAGCAAAAATACATTAAAAGGAGCAAAAATATGACAAGAAAAAGTGATGAAAAGGAGTCTGGTGTAGTTGCTGAAAAATGTTAAAAAAGAAAAAGCAAAAATAGACTCAAAATACTTTTAGTTTCTTGAAGGCATCTGGCGACCCCCTCCCAGTGTTTTGCGACCCAAAATGGCATCCTGACCCCAAGGTTTAGAACCCTTGGTCTTTGGTAAGGGTTTGATCTACACACACGGACAGAAATCACCCACATTTAACCAAACAGGACAATTAGCAAACTCGCTACAGCTGTGAAATATATCCATCAGAACCTCACCCCAAACCGCCCTCCCCGGTGTCTCCCTAGATTTTTCACTGTAACATTAAACAACCAGTATCTGAACATTGATCCCACTGAGTGAGTGGCTGGTCATGGTGTGTGAAATCTGTCTTCTAACATGTTTATATTCATTTTGTGTTCAACCTGCGGTGCCAGCCTGCGTGGCCCGGGTGCAGCACTTCCTGGTGACCCGTCTGGGAGAGGACTGGATCTTTCTGGTCCTGCTGGGAATCACCATGGCCCTGGTGAGCTGGACCATGGACTACGCCAGTGCCAAAAGCCTGCAGGGTAGGGTCCATGATGAAGGTGGTGGTGGTGCTGATGATGATGATGGTGCTGTGCTGTGATTGGTGCGTTTCAGCCTATAAGTGGATCTTCAGGGAGCTGAGGGGAAAGGTGGCGCTACAGTTTGTGGCCTGGGTCTCCTACCCTCTGATCTTCATCCTGTCTGCTTCACTCTTCTGTCAGCTGGTTTCTCCTCAGGCCATAGGTCTGTATCACCTCCATCAGAACTAAGATCAGCACTAGCATCAGTACCACTGATCATTAGCATCATTATTATCTTTATTTATTAAAGTACTGCTTTGTTTCATCTTGTAACTTGTGCCTAGCGCTCCCCCTAAAGGTCATTTTTGGTTATGTCACTGTTGTAAACACTCCACACCCCCTGAGGCAGCAGCTCCTCCCCCCTCCCGCTACAGTGAGACGTGCAGTGGGAGGCTCCCTAAACGTAAAGGGGCCAAAATAAAGCGGTTAATCTTGAATAAGCGTATACATTCTGTGTGAACTCATCCTTTAGTAACTCAGTACGTTCATTATTTATACCGTTAAAAACAGCGCTGTTTATGATAAGAGAAGTAATCAGCCAGTTGTTTCCCCTCATCCTGCTGCACACACACACACACACACACACACACACACAAACATTCCCTGGTAATGACGTCACTAGTGATGAAGTGACCAAAAAGCACCACTGTGTTCCAGCGACTCATCACAGGCGACTGTAGCGACTGCAGTCGCGTTCAGTGTGAACGCACCTTTAGTGTGTATTAGTCGTAAAGCAGTACGTGTTGTCGTGGGAACAAGAACAGAGGGAAAGTTGCAAATGCTGTTTTGAGGCCAGAGACAGCAGGGGGTGAAAGACCCCCAATCACCCCATAAACACTTGTATTACCCTCACAGGGACTATGAGAAGGATTTATTAAGGTGAAAAAGTTACTTAAATCTGCTTTAATATTATTATTATTATTATTATTATCATGAAACTAAAGCAAAGAAAATGTTAGATTATTGCTAAACTTATGCTAAGTTAATGCTAGGCTAATGCTAAGCTAATGTTAGGTGTAGGGGATTGTGTGTTCACACGCCAGCATGAAGTTATGTCTGAGAAACACTTTGAGACTCTCACGTTTACATGGGAGCTTTACTTCCTCTTTAATTCAGAATAGAAGTGAAACACAGATGAATAAAATGTATGACTTGTTGCTGTTGAGTCTGATTGAAACCGGTGCTCCTCACTGATTGGTTGATTGTTTCAGGCTCTGGTATCCCTGAGCTGAAGACCATCCTGAGAGGCGTGGTGCTGAAGGAGTACCTGACCTTCAAAGCCTTCACCGCCAAGGTCATCGGGCTGACGGCCGCCCTGGGCAGTGGCATGCCTCTGGGAAAAGAGGTGAGTGTTATCCCATCCTTTCATCTTCCTTTCATCTTCCTTTCATCATCCTTTCATCTTCCTTTCATCATTCTTTCCCTCCTGTTTCAGGGTCCGTTCGTCCACATCGCCAGCATCTGTGCAGCCGTCCTCTGCAGGTTCATGTCCTTCTTCTCTGGAGTCTATCAGGTGAGACCAAGAAAACTCCCGTATAAATTTGATACGCTTCAGACAATTTACGAAATCACACAAGATTACATCGTTAGGACGTTAGCCACAATGCTAGCCCTTAGCTACTCGTTTAACAGGAAAAATTCCATAGAAATGTGTGATAAGATCCCAAAACATTATTTATGAAACCTTTAATTTGTGATTGTTGGTGCTTCCGCTGTGACGTGTCACCAAGTAAACTGGTCACCAGTTCAGCTAATACACCATCAGATAAACCTGTCTTTGTACCAGAGCCTTTACACATTTGAATGCAGCCATAATAATATCAACCAATACATCAGATGAAGCTCATCTTCAGTCACAGGATAACGTTCACTAATCGATCTGTAACACGTAGCATGAGACGTATCATATCGCTCCATTTGTAAAATATGATTAATAATAATGATAGTAATAACAATGATAATTATATCATAATGATGACGTCCCCGTGCGTCCTCTGTGACGACGCTGCTGTTCTTTATTTAAATGCATTAGTGATGTCTGTGTTGTTGTATTGTTGTGCGTCAGTAGAATCCGTACTGTTACACTGACATACTGACGGTTGGATGTGCCGTCGGGGTCGGATGCTGCTTTGGAACGCCACTCGGAGGTCAGCAGCTGCTGCTTCACTCTGTCTGCACCATTTATTAAAATAATAAACTAAAGTGGTGCCTTACATCCTCGTGTCCACTAGGGGTGCTGTTCAGCATCGAGGTGACGTCCACGTACTTCGCAGTCAGAAACTACTGGAGGGGATACTTCGCCGCTACTTTCAGCGCCTTTATATTCAGAGTTCTGTCCGTGTTCAACAAAGACGCAGGTACGCACGCTTTATTATGTTATTGTTAGACTTTATTTATTCAACTTTCATAAAAACACTTCACACAAACTCATCAATGTGAGAAAGCACAAAAGTATGGGAGCTTAACAATGTTAAAAGTTAATCAAATTAACAAAGAAAATGAAAGAAACAACAACCCTTATAATTATTATTATAATAACCAAAGTAATTGAAAACATTTATTAATAATAATAGTTGCATAAACAACTGCAAAAGAAGCAATTTAAACTAATAATAATGAATATAATAATACAATTATCAATATTAATAATAAACTACTATTTTATATTTTTATTTAATCAAAATAATAATAATAAAATTATCAATAATAATAATATTGATTTGAATACAAATAATAATGATTATAAAAAAATGATGAGGATAAAAACAATAATTATTATAATGATGATAAAAATTAAACTATGACGATAATAATAACACTGAGGATGCATCCTCACTAATAATAATGTTAATTATGTAATAATAATGTTATGAAAGCACAGTATTTAAAGTGAGCAATAATAAATAACGTCATTAGTTAGTTGAACTTTATTAATGTTAGTTTGATTTTAATCTTTTTTGTTGCTCAGAAATCACAGTTTTCTCCACTAGAGGGCGCCATTCTACAACACTTCAGCTTCAGAGTCAAAGATTAATTTAGAAATATTTACCTTTAAAGATTTTCTTTTGTAAATATATATGATTAAAACACCAGTACCTACATAACAATTGTGTAAATAGAATGATGCAGAAAAAAAGAAAAATGATTTTAAATATTTACAGAGATATTCTTAAAGGCATGAATGAGTTCAGATGATGGTTTACATGTTTTCATGTATATGTGAGGATGATGATGATGATGATGATGATGATGATGAAGTCGACTCTTTTGGTTCTTTCAGTCACCATCAGTGCTTTGTTCAGGACTAACTTCAGGAAAGATTTCCCCTTTGACCTCCAGGAGCTGCCGGCCTTCGCTGTCATTGGGTGAGCTGCTCATCAATATGGGTTTTATATAATATATATATAAAAGTCCTGAAGTTTATAAACTTTAAGTACATAGTAAAGTAGAAGTTACTTGAAGGTCAGTATGATGCTTTTTTTCACTCATCTCTATTTGTTCTATTTGTCCCCAACATCTTAGTATTTTAGGTTTATTTCTCTGTTTTCTGGAGTTTTAGCCTCTGAAAAGTCACTTTCATGACGCTTCTAAAAACAGGCTGTTTTTTGGGCCTTCATGCATATGTATGAGTGGGCGTAAACACACACGTAAACACACACTACTTCAGCGTGTGTTTATTACAGGAGTATAAATCATTAATAGTCTTTCTCCTCATTCTCACCTCTTCTAACTACAGAAATAGTCCATTTAAGACGATAGTTCATTGTTTTGTCCTAGCGCTGCGTCGCATTGAGTCACACACACATCAGACGATACGAGACAATATAACGGCTACTAAAAATGGAACTGATTGTGAGCGCTCACGCTGCTCTTCGGATTATCTTTCAACTAAACGTAAATTTATTAACTGTAATATCAACCCATCACTGTGTTTGTTTTAGCTGTGAGGTAGTTTGAGAGGGAGGAGCTCACAATCTTCTCTAGTGGGAGGACCCAGAATTGTCAAGAGGAGGAGTTTCCGCATTGTGATGTCACCAAAAAAATCCAACTGTCTCGTTTGGAGCTGATTTTTTACAAAATGTGGAATAACAAAGGAAACAGAACGTTTCCCTCTGAACGAGGCTAAAGGAACGTAAATCACTGTAGCTAAACCATTAGAAAGTGATTTTAATAAAACACTTTAAGAAACATCAGTGTTTACAATATGTAAATAAGTGCGTTGGCTGCAGGATCTCGTGTGGCTTCCTGGGAGCGTTCTTCGTCTACCTGAACCGACAGGTGGTTCTGTTCATGAGGCGACCAAACGCCATGACACGCTTCCTCAGCAGACAGTGAGTCATGGTCCACACACCGCTGAGTCATGGTCCACACACCTGTGTGACTGTGTGTGTTTTTTACCAGTAACCTCTGTCTCTCCCTCCATTAGCCGCCTCCTGTTCCCCGCCGTGGTGACGCTGGTCATCGCTACGCTCACCTTCCCCCCGGGCTTTGGACAGTTCATGGCAGGAGAGGTCAGAGGTCATCTCACAGCTCATTGGTCCATACAGGCTCTAATAAAACACTGAAACAATAAGTTCACCTGATAACGTAGCCACGCCCCTTTACCCTTTGACCCTGTTCAGGTAGCATCGCTACGTGCTAAGCTAACCAAACACGAGGCACTGGTCTCTGGCTTGCAGTCACCTCCCAGTCTCTGTTCCTAACAAAGAACTGAAATGTATCTATTCTATATACGTCTATATCAAAGGACAAGAACAGATCTATTCTTTATACATCTATATCAAAGAACAGGAAGAGATCTATTCTTATATGTCTATATCAAAGGAGAGGAACACATCTATTGTTTATGTCTGTGATGTTGTTTGTGTGTTAGCTCTGATGCTAATGTGTGAACAGTGTTTATAAATAGCGTCGCTGTGATTCAGTTTCTCTCACTCTCAGCCAATCATGTCACACAGACTCCACTCTAAGTGTGAATCTCTGCGTTAACACCTGAACATGCAGTTTCTACTGTAGAATTTAACATAGGAGAAGATTTAGAACAGATGAAATGTTAGAGGATATGATAGCATAGCATAGGATAAGTTAATAATAGAATATTAATAGGATAAGATGAAGGAGGAAGTGCTGAATGCTGATCCAAAATGGCCACGCCCACATATAAAGAACTTTCTGACGTGAATCAGTAACAGTTTTATTGTTCAGCTTCAGTGCATTCATGTGATTGGTTGGTTTGACTTTAAGAGGCGTGGTCAGAGGATAAACTAAGCCAGTGGTTCCTAAACTTTTTCTGTCGCGCACCCTTTGATGAATGAGAAATTTTAGGCTCCGCCCCCATCGCAACAAAATGTTTATTTAAAAAAGGTAAAAATCGTGTATATTGTATATTTTAGAGCTAAGCTAGCACACATGAGCTAACAGACAAATAAACTGTTAAGGACATAAAACACACTGTCCTCTCTCAGGTCCTCAGTGATGATATATTAGTGTGAGTGAATTGGACCAATCAGCTCGCTCCATGATTTCATCCCACTTCACTTTCCTCCTCTGTTTATATTAGAGCTCGTTCCTGTTTCTGCTCATAAACACAGCTGCTCTAGTTCAGTCTTTTATTTGTTTACTGTTAAAGAGACAGTTTTTATTTATTTATGTTATTTATTATATAACTACATGAAGGGATGCACGATACCACTTTTTCCCAAACCGATACAATATCGATAAGATACTTGTACCACAAACACAAAAAACTACTATATACATAATGAGTCAAAAATACTCACAAAATGACAGAAAAAATAACAAAAATACACTAAATGACTGAAAAAACACAAAAAATTACATAAAAAACTAACAAAATAATCACAAAAATACGATAAATGTGAAAACACAAAAACAAAAACACACAAAATGACTGAAAAAAAAATAACAAAGAAAATACATTAAATGCTCTAAAATAACACAAAAAGAAAGAAAAAATAACCACATAACAAAAATACTCAAAATGACAGAAAAATGACAAAATTCACGAAATGACTCCAAAATTATCAACAAAAACACATAAATTAAGTGAGGAAAAATGCCGTTAATTAGAAGAGAAATTGTATTTTCTTCTCTGCTTGTTACAAAAATAGTTTACTTTATATATTATATGAAAAATTTATTTTTAAATTACAAAAAACCTGACATTTCAAAAAAAAAAATTCTGTAAAAAAAAAAAAAAAAATCGCTCTCCATGGCGGCCAACCAATAAAACATAAAAGATGCATCAGCGTTTTTTAAAGTGTATCTGTTGCTGGTAGCAACGCCATCTTTTACATCTGATTTGGTGGAAGTTTCTCCCTGGGAATCACTAGAATATGCTCGTCATCCTGTGGCTCCGCTCTAATGATCAGCAGCGAGCAAGCCCTCCTCTTTGTTAGCTTAGCACGTAGCGGTGCTGGTTACACTGGGTCAAAGTGTAAAGGGCGGGGCTCAAAGCATCCAATCAGGATGAAGGAGACATTGGCTGACGGTGTGATGTATTTCTCCTCCTCTTCTTCAGCTGATGCCTCGTGAATGCATCAACTCTCTGTTCGACAACTTCACCTGGACAAAGATCTCAGGAGAGGCTCCGCCCACCGGCCTGGGTCGCTCCACTGCCTGGCTGCATGCTGACGTCAGCGTCTTCATCATCCTGCTGCTCTTCCTGCTCATGAAGGTGCGTGCGTGTGTGTGTGTGTGTGAGCTCATTTATTCCATTCAGAGAAAAGTTTCATCCTGTCGCTTCACGACAATTCAGTCACACGCGCACACACACACACACACACACACACACACTCCCAGGGTTCACTCGCTCCTCGTTGTCTTTCCTGCACAGACGTTCCTGTCACACTTTGTCTTTAGTTTGTCTTATTATTTTATTATTCTAGTTCACACATGGACAACAGTGACCCTGGAGGGGAGGGCACCACAAATGATACAAAGAGATAAACAGCATAACAACAAAAATACACAAAATAACAGAAAAAAGTAACACGTGTTCCACCTCCTGTCTGTGTGTGTGTCTGTGTGTAGTTCTGGATGTGTGCTGTAGCCACTACTATGCCCATCCCTTCAGGAGCTTTCATGCCCGTCTTCATCCTGGGTGAGTGTGAACGTGTGTGTAATCAGTGTGTGTGTAATCAGTGTGTGCGTGTAATCATTAGGGATGTTACGATTCACTCAACTCCGATACGATTCGATTCACGATACTAGGTTCACGATACGATTCTATCACGATTTATTTTACAAAATGGGACTGTAGACAAATGATGACTGAACAATATTCATTTATTTTTTTTGGGAAAAAAACTATAAATTACTGTACTATTTTCCTTTTATTTTTCATTGTCAAAAGAATCCCTTGATAAACTATTCAAAACAATGCAATTTAACTCAAAATAAATCTTAAATGAAATAAATAAAGGAATAATACAAATGAAGAAGACGCCTATTAATTTAAATTCTGATTCTATAGTAAACAATGCAAAACTGCATAATAGTTATTTTTCTTTTTAAAAGTGCAACTAAAAATTTATTTTGTGCCTTAACAACTGGACTTTAAAAAAAAACAGCCATTGCCCTGTATTTACATCAGTGTGCGGTTGGGATGCAGATATTCTGTGCAGTGAAGAAGAGATGCTATGCTAGCAGACAGAGCTAATAGAAAAACGTGACTTTTACAGATATTCACATAATATTACAGATATTCGTTCGGTGCTAAAGGGGTAAGGAATCATTTATGAACATGTTTAAGAGTAGAAGGCGGCCAGAAAGAGAGTAGTAGCAGATTCCGCCCACCGCCTCAGCAATTGAACTAGAGAAGGATAAGTATATAGCGCCCTCTGCTGTTTAAAAAAAATACTGCGATTCAATTTTCAGAAAATCGATATGAATCGTGATACCTATGAATCGATTTTTAACTGCCTTGTGATTAATCGTTACATCCCTAGTAATCAGTGTGTGTGTGTAATCAGTGTGTGTTTGTGTGTAATCAGTGTGTACGTGTAATCAGTGTGTGTGTGTGTGTGTCTCCTCCAGGTGCAGCCTTTGGTCGTCTGGTAGGTGAACTGATGGCGACTCTGTTTCCTCACGGCATCGTGTTTGATGGAATACTTTACCGTATCATTCCTGGAGGCTACGCTGTGATTGGTTGGTGTCATTGTACAACCTCCCCCCCTGGTTTTTTTTTTTTTCACATCAGGACTGTTGTGGTCCAGTTTCGTGAACTAAATGATATGAAGATTGTGTCATCTCCAGGAGCAGCAGCTCTGACGGGGGCAGTGACCCACACCGTGTCCACAGCAGTGATCTGCTTTGAGCTGACGGGTCAGATCTCTCACATCCTGCCCATGATGGTGGCAGTGATCCTGGCCAACGTGGTGGCCCAGGGCCTCCAACCCTCGCTTTATGACTCCATCATCCAAGTCAAGAAGCTGCCCTACCTGCCTGAGCTCGGATTTGGACACGTCAGGTACCTGTGTGTGTGTGTGTGTGCGTGTGTGCGTGTGTGCGTGTGTGTGTGTGTGTGTGTGTGTGTGTGTGTGTGTGTGTGTGTGTGTGTGTGTGTGTGTGTGTGTGTGTGTGTGTGCCTGTGTGTGTGTCTGTGTGTGAGATAAACAAAGTGATACAATAACAAAATATACACAAACTGAAAAAAAAAAACATAAAATGACAACAAAAATTCAAATGACACAAAAATAATATACACAAAATGGTAGAAAAATACAGAAAATTAGTTTAAAAAAATACACAATAACAAAAAAGACAAAATGAGTAAAAATATACAAACAACAGAGAATTACACAAATGGCATCAAAAATGACAACAGAATCTTTCTTTGATCTTTCCTGTGTTAAAGCTCTGATTGGTTAATATTCTAATGCCCACATGAATGTTGATCATGTGACCCTCAGATGTTTATGGCCCCGCCCTCTGTAATTAAAGCTCAGATGTTTGTGTCCCCGCCCCCTGTGATAGTGTATGTGTTTGTGGCCCCGCCCCTGTGATAAAGTCTGTTTGTGGCCCTTCCCCCTGTGATAAAGTCTGTGTGGCCCCTCCCCCTGTGATGAAGTCTGTTTGTGGCCCCTCCCGCTGTGATAAAGTCTGTGGTTGTGGCCCTGCCCCTGTGATGTTTGTGGCCCTTCCCCCTGTGATAAAGTGTTTGTGTCCCCTCCCCCTGTGATAAAGTGTTTGTGTCCCCTCCCCCTGTGATAAAGTGTTTGTGTCCCCTCCCCCTGTGATAAAGTGTTTGTGGCCCCTCCCCCTGTGATAAAGTGTGTGTGCTCCACAGTCAGTACAACACGTTTGTGGAGGACATCATGGTGAGGAAGGTGAAGTTCATCTCATCTCAGTCCACGTGTAGAGAAGTCAAACTGCTGCTGGGCTCGTCCTCGCTCAAGTCCATCCCATTGGTCGACTCCAAGGGTCAGAGGTCATATGATACTATGCTTATATGTAAATATAAATATATATATTTATGACTCCTTCTCAGACTCCATGATCCTGCTGGGCAGCATCGACCGGGTGGAGCTCCTGGCTCTCTGTGATTGGTGGCTGTCTCCTGAGAGGCGGATCCTGATGCAGGTGTTCTATGTGTTTGGTTAGCTTAGCATGTAGCGACGCTGCTAACCTGTTCTATTGGACCAATGAGGAATAGAAATCAATCTCCACTTTCACGTCAGGGCGTTCGCAGTCAGTCCCTCAAATACAGCTGGGAGGCCTTCGCCTTCGCCGATGATGACGATGATGAAGATGAAGATGAGGAGGAGGAGGATGAAGGTGATGAGGTGAGTGTAATTGTTTTAAAGTCACAGTACGAGTGTTGGAGCTAACTGTAGTTTTCCTCCAGGACGGACCCGTACAGATACAGGAGGAGAGGAACGGACCGCTGCCTCCCCCCAAACCACCAGAGCCTCCGTCCAATCACAGCGCTCCGATCCACGGTGAGGTCACAGAGCTACAGGTCAGAGGTCGCTACGTTTTCCTTTAAACATAGAGAATTAGTTTCAATAAAAAACTAAGTAAACACAACAACAGGGAACGATTGAGAAAAGTTTTATTTATTGATTGTTCTGAAGTAGACATGAGTATTGACTCCTCCTCCTCCTCCTCCTCCTCCTCTTCCTCCTCTTCCCCTTCCTCTTCCTCTTCCTCTTCCTCCCAGACATAAGTCCTCTGCAGACTGTGAGGAAGACTCTTAGAAACCTCTTCACTCCCACACAGAAGCAGGCTGAGGGCCAGACACAGGTGTGTGTGTCTGTGTGTGTGTGCGTGTGTGTGTGTGTGCGTGTGTGTGTCTGTGTGTGTGTGTGTGTGTGTGTGTGTGTGTGTGTTTGTTTTTGTGCCTCTGCTCTGACTCTTTTTTCTTCTTCTTTGTTTGTTGACCAGGAGCCACGCCCACCTCTGCTCTCTGACACCATGACTGCTGACGAGGTTCAATCACTGCTCACTCATTTAATGTTTAGGTTTAGCTTTAGTTAACGTTTAAAGTCAGTTTTTGTTGTCATGTTATGTATTTTTGTTATTTTGTGTATTTCCAGTATTTTTTGTTTTGTTTTGTGTATTTATGTTGTTTTTTTGTGTGTTTATCTGTATTTTTGTGTAGTTTTTTTGTCATTCTGGGAATTAATGTTTTCTAAGTCATTTTGTGTGTTTTTGCTGTCATTTAGTATTATTTCTAGTGATTTATTAGTATTTGTGTGTTTTTGTACTCATTTTGTTGTCTTTTTTGTGTATTTTTTTCTAAAGTAATTTCCCCCTGGGATAAATAAAGTACTTGATTCTGATTTTTCTTTAAATTTGTATGTTTTCGAAGTGGTTTTGTGTGTTTATTTTGGGGCCACATAAGGCCCCCGGGCCTCCAGTAGCCTTCAGGGCATTAACAGTGTTTTACTGCCTCCTACTGGTCAGTTGTAGGCTTAGGTTTGTCGTTGTGGACACGTTATGAACAGCAGCGTTCTCCTGTCTTTCCTGTGTCACTGTTCATTTCTTTCTTTCTTCAGATCCAGGCGTGGGAAGAAGCTGAGATGGAGAAGCCGATGGACATCGATGAGATCCAGATCGATGCGTCTCCTTTTCAGCTGGTGGAGAGAACGTCTCTGCACAAGGTCAGAGGTCACGCTAACACACATGTTCACCTTTAGGAAGAGGATGATAAATAATAATAATACACTTTTATTTTGGTGAGGAAATCACTGCTTCTTTTGTTGTCATTGTGTTTCTTTTCTTTTTATGATCTAATAACTATTTTCTGTAGTTTCTGCATTCATTTCAGTCGTATTTATGTAAACAGTTTTTAATAGAGTAAACACTGATATCACTATGTATCTAAAACATTACAAGTATTTTGTGTGTTTTTGTAGTTTTTATTTTGTGAAATTCTGTTGTTTTTTGTCATTTTTAAAAATATTTTTAGGAATTTAGTTTTTTATGGATTTTGTGTGTTTTTTGTCATTTTTTATTTATTAGATATTTGTATTTATTTATATATTTTATTATTTTGTGAATTTCTGTTTTTTTTGTCATTTTGTTTTGTTACATATTTTTTCTTTCAATGTTTTCTCTTTTTTTTTTAACTTTATTTAGTTTTTTTAAAGGATTTTGTGAGTGTTTGTAATTTTTCGTCTGTATTTATGTTTTTATCTTCTGTATTTTTAAGCGTTTTGTACTTTTTGTTGCCATTTTTGTGTCATTTTGTTGTTGTTTTGTGTCTTTCTGGTGCTTTTTGTGTTTCACAGCAACATCACAGTCTGTTTTTAAAACTAGTCAATACTCAATGGCAGGAGCCACTGAGGGGGGCGTGGCCTCAGATATCCTGTAACCATTGAGCACGGGACGCTGTGATTGGATAGAATTACCTCCTGCGACCTTTGACCTCTGTGTGCCTCCACAGACACACACTCTGTTCTCTCTGCTCGGCCTGAGCCACGCCTACGTGACCAGCATCGGAAAACTGGTGGGAGTGGTCGCACTGAAGGAGGTGAGAACCATGAAGGATGGATGGATGAATGGATGGATGCTTTATCCATTCTTCCTCTCTTTTCTCCATCAGCTGCAGAAAGCCATCGAGGGCTCCACGTGTTCCGGCCTTAGGCTCCGCCCCCCTCTGGCCTCCCTCCGTGACGTTAGTAACCACGGTTCTGTTTCTAAACCTCCGTCCTCCACCTGTCCTCCTTCACCTCTTCTGTCCGTCCCTCCGTCCGCTCTGATCAACCTGCAGCGCCTCCTGGAGGACGAGGACAGCGAGGACGAGCCCATGGTTTAATATCAGACGTAGGATTATTGATCAGGGACGCTCCGATCGATCGGGAACTGATCAATAAAATCAGATCGATCAGAACAAGCAAAACATGTCAACTTAAAGTCGTTAAAGTTTGAAGTTAGAGAAAATGTTTATGGGTTTCCTGTTTATGCTGCAGCAGCCAGTCTGATATTAATAATATTATTAATAATTTATTATTATTACTTTACTGAGTTTTGTTAAACGCTGAGAAAAGTACGAGCGTCCTGACTTCAGTGTTTTTTTGCACTTAAATTTTAGTTATTTTTATATTTAGTGTGATTTGCTTCTTTATTGTTTCGATTTATATAATAACGTATTTATTTTGTTAAATGACTTAATGAGTCACTTCTGTCACTAACCAATCAGGTGTGAGCAGGAGAGTCACGTGTCGTCTGCATACGAAGAAAAGAAAATGAAATATTTTTCATTTAAACATTTGGTAACAATGTTTTTACAGTAGTTCAGTGAGAAATCCTGCTCCCAGACTAATTAGTGACTCATTTCATTAAATAATTGTCTATTTAAAAAAAAAAACCCTGATTACAGCTGTAGTTTTGACCATGTTTGAAATATTTAATAAATATTCCTCTTGATCTCTTTTAAATCTCTGTCTGGTATAAATATTGATCAGAATCATCACATTAGGACCTCCTGCTGTGAGGGTTTAGATTTGTTAAGTTAGGATTCAGATCTATAAAGTCTGAGTTAAACTGTTTACATTAAATGAAGTGGAAAAGATGAGGAGATGAGATAGTTTAAGATGAGTCAAAATTAGAGAAATTAACATAAATCATCAGATCAGTTCACGAGAAGAAATGAGAAGATAACTTGAATTTAGATGAGAAGAAATTGAATAAATTGAATTTAAATATGTTTGGATGAAATAATTTGAGATTTGATCAATGAGGAAAAGTGAAATCTAGAAGAGACGTTTACACTGGATAATATGAGATAAGTTAAGATAACTTTAGATGAGATTAGATAAGTTGAGATATTGATTTTCATTCCCATCTCTTTGTGACACAGTGACAAACGACGTGTTGTGTGTAGAATATATTTGTCCCATTATCAGCAGCAGCAGATCATTCATACAAACCTACAGTCGTACATTCATACAATACAGAAGTTATTGATCCAGTTATTGATCCCCAGGGGTTGTTCTTATAAAAAGCCGTCGTATACTGTTATAGTGTGTTATATAGTGTTGGGCAGAAAGCATGCACTTCTGCTGTTTCACATCATCTGTCTGTCAGCCAATCAGAGCGCTCGGATCGGATGACATCATCACACTAATGTTATGAAGCTAACAGAAGAACTAACTGAACGTCTGGATGAATTATTATCAAACATCCCTGGATCGTTTTGGGTGAATTATTCTTGTTCTCGCCGCTCGGCCCAATCAGCATCCTGTGTGTGTGCGCTGAGTGAAAGGCGTGATCTGACACGCACGGTCAGGAAACGGTTCAAATGTGTTCTCTCGTCAAAGACGCTGTAACAGTTCGACTGGTCATCGTGTTATCTTGTGACTGATGTAAATTAGCTCCTGATCCGAGCGCTCTGACCACGTGCAGCGTCTTTGGTCAGTAAATCCAGCAGATTCGTTCCCACACGGTGTCCCGTCCAAAAGGGGGCGGGGCATCAGTTTGTGTTGGTAATCCTTCACAAAGAAGAGTCTGTAAATATTGGGCGTGGGGATAATAGCTGGTTCCTTATTGAAGTTGATCAGTCCCTGTTAGAGTTCAGTTAGTCGCCACGACGACGATAGGCCCCTCCTCCGTCTCCTCCTCCAGTGTCTGGACCGCGCAAGGCGAGACGTCGTACGCTATCCGCTCCAGCTCCACGCTCAGCGCAGGAAGTCCAGGACTGGATCCTCTGGTGGAGGAGGCGTCGTCTCTGAGCGGTGACGGCGTTAGCGAGCGGCGCTCACGCTCCAGGGTCAGAGTGACCTCGTCCATCTGTACAGGAAACACACGCCACAGGT
The DNA here is from genome assembly GCF_900634775.1 of Gouania willdenowi. Taxonomy (NCBI): domain Eukaryota; kingdom Metazoa; phylum Chordata; class Actinopteri; order Blenniiformes; family Gobiesocidae; genus Gouania; species Gouania willdenowi. The sequence continues at coordinate 543,340 of NW_021145250.1, forward strand.
AATGATGTGCCATATAAAAACATCTACCGTACCATTTCATATCACTAATTTAAAGAATATACCTGAACCAAACCTCTATTATCATATGTGATGTTTGATGGAACTTGTCCAGTAAAATTCACTACAGGTACGGTTTAAAACCATGGCAGTGAACATTATTATTGGTTTTTGCGCCCCCTGGTGGCATTTCTACATACAAATTTACAAATCAGAACATGTGAAAACAGTATATGTAGCAAAAGTCACGAATATTCCTTCATTGAGAAGATTCTTAAAGGAGAAGTACCATTTATTTTGGATTTTTTTTTTTTAGTTTATTTTCACATATAATAATGAATAGCATTTTTTCATTTATTTCATGTAATTTTAAGGAGGAAATATTATATCAGGATATAAATCTACCTATATTGTCATATAAAATATTCTCCATATCGCACAGCACTAATCTGTGGTGTTCACAACTTGTGGCTCACCTTCGTCAGCTCTTCGTCATCATCGTCACGCTGATAAGGGAATCCGTCGGAATCCTCTGTTGCTCCTCCCACCGTCTCCACCTGTAGAGTCAGCACAGGATTCATCAGGACACGCCCACACAGGAGTGCGTCCTACAGCGGCAGCGTTTCCTGTTAGCGTTTCCTGTTAGCGTTCAGGCTAATGCAAACGTCACAGTCATGCCGCTGTGAGAAACCAGGCTGATCCTCATCACCATGCAGCTCCATGCAGACCTTCTGTCTCCTACCTGTGGGACTGGTCTCTGGCAGCTGGTCGCTCATTGCGCACACACTGATGTGTGAGCTAACCACGCCTGCTGATATAAACAAAGCCCCGCCCACCAGGACACACATTAAACACAACTTCATTACACCTGAGATACCTGATCACACATCAGTGTGGACACGCCCCTTTACCCTTTGACCCTGCTCACTCAGTGCACTTACATGCTATGCTAACCCAAACATGTGGGACTGATGGCTACATGCTAAGCTAACCCAAACGTATGGGACTGGTGGCTACGTGCTAAGCTAACCCAAACATGTGGGACTGATGGCTACATGCTAAGCTAACCCAAACGTATAGGACTGGTGGCTACGTGCTAAGCTAACCCAAACATGTGGGACTGATGGCTACATGCTAAGCTAACCCAAATGTATGGGACTGGTGGCTACAATGCTAAGCCCTAACCCAAACGTATGGGACTGGTGGCTACATGCTATGCTATCCTAAACATGTGAGACTGTTTGGTAATTGCCTCACGCTAAGCTAACCCCAAACATGTGGGACTGGTGGCTACGTGCTAAGCTAACCCAAAAATGTGGGATTGTTTTTTAGATGCTAAGCTAACCCAAACATGTGGGATGTACATGTTAAGCTAATCAAACATGTGGGACTGGTGGCTACATGCTAAGGTAACCCAAACATGTGGGACTAGTGGCTACGTGCTAAGCTAACCCAAAAATGTGGGATTGTTTTTTAGATGCTAAGCTAACCAAAACATGTGGGACTTGTTGCTACATGCTAAGCTAACCCAAACATGTGGGACTGGTCTCTGTATGAATCCCTTCCCAGTCTCAGAGAAAGAAGCACATTTCCTGTCTTTAATATGTGGAACACACCTTCTCTCTCACCTGTAAAGATTCACATGTTTGGAAGAAATATGAAACAGACGCTGCTCAGACTGTCAGAAATAGAACAAATCTATTCTTTATATATCTGTAACAAAGGAGCTATTGACATCTACTAATATATGTCTTTTATTTTTGTCCAATAAGTTTGAAGGTCAGGGCTGAACAGGATGTTGAACGGGCCAATAAGAATCCATCTCTGTGTGGAAAGTTAAAATGAACCATAACTAGTTTATTAACACAACTAGAAGTGAATTTCTTTAACAGTGCACCGCCGTCATTGAATGGTGTATTTAATAAAAGGGCTCGTCTGATTGGCCAATACCTGGTGAGCCTCGACCTGCGCTGCTCCCCATAGGTCGGCCAGCCGAGGGTGTGTGGGCGGGGCCAGGCTGTGGATGGTGCTGGTGGGCGTGGCCTGGAGTGAAGGCGACCCACTTGGCAGTCTATGGTCCAACGACTGACAAACAACAATAAACCGTCAGTGACTGTTAAAGAGACGTTAGCATTAGCAACCGTTAGCTCTGGCTTTTTACAGATGTAGGTTCGTACAAATTATTCTGCAGCTTCCTGTTTGTTCCTGACCTTACTGTCCTGAATGTTCTTATACTTCCCATAAATTGTTCTCAATCTTCTAGAATCTTCCTGAAAGTTCTCCACTTCCTTATTTATTCCCAACCGTTCTGAATGTTCTGTAGTTTCCTAAACATGTGGGAGCGTGGCGTTTGTTCCAACCTGCTGCTGGTACTGCAGGAGGTGCTGCTGGTATTGATGGAGCTGCTGGAGCTGCTGTATTTGACTCTGTTGTTGCACCACCAGCTGATGATGCTGAAGGAACGCCATGGAGCCATCGAAAGGCTCCGCGGGAGTGTTAGCGGCATCGCTGCCTCCACCTGGAACATCACACAAAGCTGTGTAAATAACTCTATAGATAAAGACCAGGGGTTCTCAACCATGGGGTCGCGAGACACTGGGAGAGGATCGTCAAATGCATTAAAGAAACTAAGAATATTTTTTGAACAATTTTAGCTTATTTTTACCATTTTTCTACAACTTCACCAAACTCACCATATTTTAACCTATTTTTATCACTTTTTCTTGCCATATTTTTGCTTCTTTTAATATATTTTTACTACATTTCTCACATTTCTGACACTTCTACATCACATTTCCAGACATGTTCATCACTTATAAACCATTTCTACCACTTTTACACCTAATCTCACATATATTGATCCATTATTGTCACTTTTAACCTTTTTTCATGATTATTTTTACAAATTTAACCACATTCACCATTTGTCATGTTTATTATTTACCAGTTTAAACTAAATGTTCCAATATTTACACTTTGAACCATTTTTCTCTTTTTCTATCTGTTTTTATCCACTCTAATTTATAACTTTTAACTAATTTCTGTGGTTTTTAAAATCCCATTTCACCTCCTTTTCCACCATTTTTGGTCATTTTGAACCATTTTATTAGTGATTAAAACCAGGATTTCCATCTTTAAGATGACTATAATAATAATAATAAACGTTCCTGGATAACAGTAGATATTATTCAGATGAATAAATAAATGTGGTTATCACAGATTCATAGAACAATAGACCATCATTTTACTGACTTTATGGATGGACCCCAAAAATCTCTCCTTTATTCCCCCTTATAGATGGTCCTGTCTCCACATGACTGTTCTTCAATGTTCATGTCTGTGTTCAACCACCTTCAGCTACAGTGGGGGTCCCTGCTCTCTGGAACCTTTATTTTGGAGGGTCCCTGCTCTATGGGACCTTTATTTTGGAGGGTCCCTGCTCTATGGGACCTTTATTTTGGAGGTGGTGGTCTAAAAAAGGTTGAGAACCAGTGGTTTAGAGTTAGATCAGTTTAAGTGTCTTAAACTGATCAATACTTGTCATTGTTTACCTGCAGGAAGGATGTAAGAGCCAGCGGCGGGTGATGCCATGCCCGAGGGCTGGCTTGTGATTGGCTCCCAGGCGTCAGAGGAGGACAGACAGTACAGGCCCTGGGAGACGTAGGTATGAGGCCAGACGTCAGCTGACGAGTGATGAATCAGCTGATCTGAACACAAGAGGAGAGGAGGTAACAGTGACGTAAGCACGGAGCAAAGGGAAACATAGAGAGTTAAAGTTCACCATGGAAGTATATTTACACCTGTAAAAAACTAGGAATAGTAAAATAATAATTATCCAATAATATCTTAAAATGATGCCTTATATTTCTGAGATAGTATCTGATAATTAGGACTTAGTATCTCATAATTATTAAAGAGTAAGTCAGTATCTTATATTTATGAGTTAGTATCACATTATTATGGCTTAGTATTTCATATTTGTGAGATTTGATCTCATAAATATGACATAAGAGTTTTTACTTTTCCTAGTTTTTTTTTGACTGGCTTAAAGCAGAGCTGAGTAATTTTTCACCTTAATAAATCCTTCTCATAGTCCTTCTCAGGGTGATTGGGGGTCTTTCACCCCCTCCTGTCTCTGGCCAGAAAACTGCACATGCAACTCGCATCTCTGTTCTCGTTCCCACGACAACACGTACTGCTTTACGACAGCCCAATACACACTAAAGGTGCGTTCACACCGAACGCGACTGTAGCGACTCCAGTCGCTTCAATCGCCCGTGATGAGTCGCTTGAACACAGTGGTGCTTTTTGGTGACGTCATTACCAGGGAACGATTGTTTGTGTTATTCAAAAAGGTAACTGCTTTAATTTTGCCCCGGTATGTTTAGGAAGCCTCCCGCTGCCCGTCTCATTGGATCTGGGGGGAGGAGCTGCTGCCTCGGGGGGTGTTTACGACAGTGACATAACCAAAAAGGACCTTTAGGGGGAGCGCTAGGCACAAGTTACTTAGTTCTGCTTTAAATGGGTTTCCATAGCTACCAGACTGAGCCTGAGTCATATACTTGTGTAGGTTATATACTGTATAAACGGTCTAAATGAGTTTGTGGGCGGGGCTAACTCTACCTTGGCTGGTGATGCTCTCCTGGTTGACCTCACTGAGCTGAGCGACGCTGCCGTGGTTTGAACCGGCTCCTAAACTTTCTCCGTCGTTTGAGTTCCAGCCGAACAGCGTTGCCTCTGAAATAGCAAACTGTTGCATGATGCCTGAGTAAAAACGGAGGGAAAATATAGATTTAATAATTAGGTTATAATCACAGCACAGATTTTAATTAGCTATTATCTATTTATAAACATTCAATAACAACACTGTAGACCTTTATACATTAGATTAAATGACTGTGTTTATAAGTTAATAGTTACTTATAACCAGGGTTGAGATCAATTAGAATTGTAATTGGTAATGAATTACAATTATGATGTAATTATAATTGAAAAATATATTGATGAAGCCCTGCTTTAACCCAAAGTCAAAGGTCGTTGTGAAGTCTCTCTCTCACCTGCAGCGAAGCGCGCCTCCTTCTCTCCGTCGCTGAGGTCGCTGTAGGCGTCGTTCTCCATCCTCCTCTCCTTCTCCCTCTGCAGGTTGCTACGGCCCGCCCCCCCCTGGGGCCCCGCCGATGGTTTACCCCAGCTCTGCCACTCGATCATGTGAGCGACGCGGCCCTGGGCCATGGCCGTGGGTTTGGTCACCTTATCCTTCATGGAGCGGGATACGCCTACACACACACACACACACACACACACACACACACACACACAGTGTCACAACCCCTGCACCTTCAGCCGGGGAAGGTAAAGGGGGCGGGGTCAGGGTGGAGAAGATGGAAAATCATCTGAAAGATCCATGATGGGACCTAAAACTAGTTTAGGGTGTCAAACGAACAGTTGATCGTAGACCAGAACACACCAAGACTAGACCGAGACTTTTAGGAGTCCAGACTATGATGAGACTATGATGGGAGATTAAGGTTTGTGTTTGGGACAAAGACAATCTGTTAAAGGCCACAAAAACTCAAAGTACACACACACACACACACTTTGAACTGCACGGCGACGACAAACACCAAGTCACGCCTGTGGAGAGTCTGACTTCTTTCAATCTAAGCTCCTGATTGGATTTCCCTCAATGACACATTGATGAGTCATTGATTTCAATGGAGAAGAGGGGGGAAGTGATCATAGGGAGGGACACCCACAGGGGCGACCATGTTGGCTCCAAGCTCCTCCTCCTCTTCAGACTGAGCTCGTCTGTTTTAAAAAGTTTGTTTCAAAGATTGTTCCCAAATTTGTCCAAGTGTGTTAGATTATCTTTATGCTACGTGTGTATGAATCAGATTTGTGTCAAAAAGTAACAACCACAAAATTGAGAATTGCAAACAAAAAATAATACTTTACCAAAAAAGTCCTCTAAAAATAAGACATATTACTCGTAATGTTTCCACTTCCTGCTTGTTTGCTTGTGATTCTTGACACAAATGTCTCGTGTGGGTGGAGTTTATTAGGAGTGTGTCCTCATTGGCTAAAAAGTAAGGAAGCACAAGCAAAAAGTCAATTCAATACTTCCTCTGCTAATGAAACGTGTTCCGTATTAAGCTAACGGTGGTGAGTCAGCGTTAAGAGGAGGAACAATGGGAACAATCTTTGCTCACAGACACAGCTTGTTAGCTTGTTAGCTTGTTAGCTTCAGTGCTGACGGAGCGAGTGGAGCCAACATGGGGCTGATTTACCATGTAGCACAGACACACACCTGACACACCTGTCAGAGACGACTTAGCCAGGGCGCCGATCCCGTAGCTGTTAGCGGACTTCCTCTTCAGACGAGGAAGGATGGAGGTGGTGTCCTCCATGGACAGCTGCAGACGCAAAGGGGGAAGAAGGAAAAAGACAAAGAAACTGTTTCATCAAACAGATGCTAATGTTAGCAATTAAGGCTACAAGAAAACTCTAACGTTAGCATTAGCAATTTATACACAAAAGATCACCAAACAAATACTAACAGTAGCAAATAAGACTCAAAGGCTAACCACACAAATGTTAAAGTTAGTCATTTGTGGGCGGAAAATGATCTAAACGGGCCAATCAGAAGTTATCTTTGAATATATAATTGAGACATAACATTATAGCAACTAAATGAAAAAATACCATAAACAAATAGATAATTGGACATTAATATTAAATAACTAAAAATGTACGACTTAAATAAGAAAAAAACAGAAAGAATCCTCAGATATTAAATGTAGTAAAGCTAACTTTGTCTTTGATAATTTAGTAACATGGTTTTTATATGTTTCATTGTGTGGGAAAAATATAGTATAATAGTCAGTGTAAATTTACTGTTTTTAAATCATGTGTTGTTTAAAATGTGATTATTTTTTTTCACCTTTTCAGACAGAAATTGTATAAAAACTGTATTTAATGGCTTGAGTTCACGTCCAGGGAACAGGACGAGGAGGATAAATGTGACAAAAGAGTGAAAGGAAACCAAACTTACGTTGATTCCCTCCCAGGAAAACTCAGCACGGCCATGCTGTCAATCAGAGAGAACGAGAGGACCAAGACGTTCAGGACAGAGACACTGGATCATCTTCAACTTATAGCAGCACTAAAGTCTCACAGTCATTGACAGGTTGGTTTATTTCACTTTTTATGGGTTTATGAAGAGATGCTGACTCATGTTTTATTATTTATTATAATTAAATCATCAGATTTATACATTTACGTTCCTGTATTTCAAAAACTTCCCAAATTGTCTAAACATGGCTATTAATGTTGCTGAGTCATGGTTTGAGCTTCAATGACTTGTGGTTTAACTTCCCACACAGAGATTACTTCTGATTGGCTGGTTTAAATGCCACGCCCCTAATTAAAAGGTGCCACACCCCTTTATTTTGAAGGTACTCGTCACAAATATTGAGACTGTGGAAGGTTTGCGTTTTGTGTGTGTGTAGATGGTAAATGTGCTTCTTTCTCCAAACCACAGACCAGTCCCACATGTTTAGGTTAGCTTAGCACCTAGCTTAGCACCTAGTGTAAAGGGGCGGGGCTATGTTTTTGGGGCCACCTATCATCAGTTCAAATTGTGTTATTGATCTGATAGAGATTCTGAAAACTCGTTAATAGGACCAGTAATTATGAATAATGATAATTATTTTTCTTATTATTATTGAATAATCAGTAAGAACATGAATATCAGACGTCTTACCTGATCACCATCTTTCCGTACCGGCACCGCGTCTACTGCTGGAAATGGAAACACAAAAATTCAGAATACGGTGCTTTACACACACACACACACGCACACACACACACACACTGAATGTCTTAAGAAAGTGTGTCATTGTAGAACGTACGTGTGTGCGTGTGTGTGTGTGTGTGTGTGTGTGCGTGCGTGCGTGTCTGAATCAGAAATGTTTTAATGGCCAAGTACAGTTTTTAGGACAGTACAAGGAATTTATCTTGGTTGTCTGTGCGTGAAACAAAGAAACAATGTGTGTGTGTGTGTGTGTGTGTGTGTGTGTCGATGATTCACAGTGAAGTCTGCACTCTGACTCACCCGCACTTTCTCTGAGCCAACAAGGAGTCGTGCTCGCCACCACCCGTGTGTGTGTGTGTGTGTGTGTGTGTGTGTGTGTGTGTGTGTGTGTGTGTGCCAACCTGTTCCTCATCATCATCACATTCATCTAAACCACTGTAGAAAGCTTTGTTGGCTCCTCCTACTTCTGCTCAGACCTGATAATGAGGTACGTGTTTCTGTTCTCTATGTTTTTAGGAGTCATTTTGTGTAGCTTTTCTGTTTTGTGTGTATTTTTGTTTCTTTGTGTACTTGTCTGTTTAAACTGTGGTTTTGTGCTGTTTTACTAAATCTATAATATTTTTCTCCATGAATAGTTTAATCTGATGAACAGGATTCCCACGTTCATCAATCAGCAGCAGAACCAGTTTGTTGTTTCCATCTGTATCAGAAGCAGATGAATCACCGTTTACGTTCTTAAGCTTCAGATGTTGGAGAGAAGGAGGCGATGTGAGCAGAGGAGCAGAGGAGCAGAGGAGCAGAGCACTCCCTCCTCCTGATGTGCAGCTGCACTTTTCTCCCACGTCAGAGCGATTAGAGGAAACGTGGAAACGAGGACGCTGAACCTCAGACCACCTCCACCTGCTCTGGTACACGTTTTACAGCCAACAAAGAGAACATCAGATATTTCTCATTTCTATGAAGGATCACGGATATATCTTCTAAACTGAGTCGGATCCCCTGGTGGGAGGATGTGCTCACAGCCTCTGTTTGTACCTCTGCTCACATCAAAGGACATTACCATGGCAACGTTGAATTCAAATTTTGTTTTGTTTGACCTTTTCAGAGTAAACGGCTGGAGGAGGTTTGATTAATCTCACACTGACTCTAAACCAGGGGTTTTCAACCTTGGGGTCAGGACCCTATTTGGGGTCTCAGGACACTGGGAGGGGGTCGCCAGATGCCTTCAAAAATGGAACAGTAAATGGACATGATTTATATAGAGCTTTATCACCACTGAAACAGTCTCAAAGCTCTTTCCATATCAGCTCATTCACATTCATTCACCAGTGGGACAGGACTGACATGTAAGGCACTAGTCGACCACTGGGAGCAACTTAGGGTTCAGTGTCTTGCCCAAGGACACTTCGACACATAGTCAGATACTGGGATCAAACCCCCAACCTCTCAATCAGAAGACGACCCACTACCACCTGAGCCACGGTCAACAAACTAAGAATATATTTTGAACAATTTTGAACCCATTTTTGCTTATTTTTACCTTTTTTTCTGCAACAACACCAAACTCACCATATTTTAACTTATTTTCATCACTTTTTCTTGCCATATTTTTTGCTCCTCTTAATACATTTTTGCTACATTTCTCCCATTTCTGACACTTTTATATCATATTTCAATCCCTTTTCTGCACATTTTCAGCACTAATGTCACATATATTGACCCATTATTTGTACTTTTAACCTCTTTTTATCACTTTTTCTGTCTGTTTTTATCCACTCTAATTTTTAACTTTGAACTAATTTCTGTGGTTTTTAAAATCCCATTTCACCAACTTTTCCACCATTTTTGGTCACTTTGAACCATTTTATTAGTGATTAAAACCATCTTTAAGATGACTATAATAATAATAATAATAAACATTCCTGGATAACAGTGGATATTATTCAGATGAATAAATAAATGTGGTTATCACAGATTCATAGAACAATAGACCATCATTTTACTGACTTTATGGATGGACCCCAAAAATCTCTCCTTTATTCCCCCTTATAGATGGTCCTGTCTCCACATGACTGTTCTTCAATGTTCATGTCTGTGTTCAACCACCTTCAGCTACAGTGGGGGTCCCCGCTCTCTGGGACCTTTATTTTGGGGGTGGTGGTCTGATAAGGGTTGAGAACCAGTGGTTTGTAACATTGACTGTGAAAGTGTTGATGAACAGACAGTAGTTAATGTAGAGGGAGAGCTAATAGAGGAGCTGCTCTACTATAGATAACTACCATAGACAGGAGCTATTGACCCATATTTACTGTAACACTTTCCCTCCCTCCTCTCCATCTCTCCTTGACCTCCTCTATTACCGCCTCTATTTTTAGCTGCAGACCCAAGACAGGAATAGACGGAGAAAAGGAGCGAGCGGGAAACGTTTGGATTAAAGGCCTCACGCTCATTTTACAGCTCTACGTCCTGAGGACAGAACGCTCTCCTTCATCCATCTCAGTGAGTTCAAGGTCAACATCAAGGTCACTCTACGCTTTAATCCCTCATTGATCAATAATGTAAAAACTATATATGATATTACACTCAGGAAAACACCGAAAAGGCACAAAAAACACACGACATCAGCGTTACACCTAATGATAGAGAAAAATATAACAACTAGAACTCCAAAAGGACACAACATGACAAGAATAGACCAAATTAAACCAAAAACACACAAAACAACATCAAAAACGTAAAATACACACAAAATAACAACAAAATTAAACTCTACGCCAAAAAAAAAATCCAAAAAGGACTCAAAAAATTCACAAGAAAACTCCAAAAGGACAAAATGAATCCAAAAACACACACAACCACATTACAGTAGAAACAGTAGAAACTGAAACTAAAATAATAAAGTTTTCACATTCAAACTAAATGAAATCAAGCTACTTTAAAGTGCAGGTAAAAAAAACATTGGGTGCCTTTGTGACACATACGGAGTAATGAGTCACATTCATGTACTGTACGTGTCAATGATTCAGTGTCACCAACAATATTTGACTTGCAAATAAATAAGAAATCAACTTTCATAGATTATATCTACCATATTTCAGCCCAATCCGTTCATGAATAACAGAGGAGTAGTGATTTTAACTAGTGTACGCAACAACAACAGTCCTGTCGCTAACATGGTAGCTATAATCTATGGATGTGAACGCATCCATGTTTGGAGCACAATTTTTGATTTGGGGTCCAGGGGGGCCCCTTAAGAGAAAAGAAAAACAAAAGTTGATTTCTCATTTATTTGTGAGTCAAATATTGTGACAGTTGGTGTTACCGATTCATTGACGAATATACCAATATATGAATGGGGCCCAATACGCCATATGTGCCATGGGGCGCCAGGGGGCCCCATTTTTCAAATGACTACTCCTCCGTTAATCTGGCTGTAATATGACATGGATATTCTATAAGCGGATGTCTAGAGCATTTTTTTACTCAGTGAAACGAGTCATTTGACTGAACTCTAGGGAACGTGTACGTGGTATTTGGCGCAGAGACGTTTCGTAGTTCATCAGAACTTATTTAGTTAAACTAAAGCTAATTCTCGCTATAAAAAATGCGTTTCGCTACAACAGGAAGGAGACACAATCTCTATCTTTAATCTCGTCAGACATTTTTTTTCTAGAATGAATTTTTCCATGTTCATGTTTGTTACTCTGATATTTTACACTTTATTTGAACTATATGCATATTTTAGAAAGTGAAAGTACAGAATAGTTGTTTAAAAATATGTGTTGTATTCTAATTAAAGATCAAGAATATTTCAACTGTTTAAAAAAATTGTTTTCTGAAGTCCACAGTCAACGCAGCATCTACCAGGACATTTTAGAGCACTTCCTTCTGCTGAGCAGCTTTATGGAGATGGAGACTTCACACCTGTCCACACTACCAAAGGTACCAGAAGCTGCTTCAATGAGCACCATGGTGGAGAGACCCCAGACCCAACAGTACAGATGACCTGAAGATAACCTGGGCTTCCATTAGGCCTGAGCAGTACCACAGGTTGATCACCGCCATGCCACGCCCCATTGATGATGTCATTCATGCTAAGGGAGGGCCAACCAAGTATTGAGAACATAGAAATAAACAGACTTTTCACAAGCCTTACATTTTAGTTTAAAATTTCATTTTTTTTATTGATCTTATGTAATATTCTAATTTTCCGAGACACTGAATTTTGGGTTTTCATTATCTGTAAGACATAATCATCAACATTTCAAGAAATAAAGGCTTGAAATATTTCACTCTGTGTGTCATTAGTCTATGTCATATATGATTTTCTGAAATGAGTGACAAAAAATATTGAACACTTTCATGATATTCTAATTTTTTTTAGATGTACCTGTATTTGCAAACGTCTTGATTAGGAGTGGAGGTTTTTTCTATTTATTTTTTATTTGGTCTTAAAGAGAACTATTAGATGATTTTAAGTCTGTGCTGCACTTCCTGTATGACACTTAACGTACGGACCATCTAGTCGTTACAATAAAGACCAGTGGAGGGCAGTAAAACGCCTTGTGACGTCCACTCTGCCGTAAATACAGAAGAAAACATTTTCAAAAGTTAGCGTATTTGGCTTCCAAATCTTCGTTGTCGTGTGGACGCAAGGTATAAATGATAAATAGCTTTACCGTTTAGATTACAACCTGTCTCTGTGTGGGCGGGGCCTAAATCTACTAGTGGTAGCAGTGAAGCACTGGTAGACCCTGTGTAAATGAGGTAGGAGGGATTAGAACCAAATTGAGGACCCTGATTGGTTGGAATGTTTTTTTAAGACAATGGAAAGCCTGAATTAGTTTTCCCCGCCCCCTTATTAGCATATGATGCTAACTAGTGACACCTTTTACATCACTGAGTTAAGTGTACACACCTAAAGTGAGTACATGTCCTCTAACTAGTAGAATAGATCTATTAACTATGGTTGATGTTAAACAGGCAGGACTGCAGTCCTCCATGAACCTGTTTGACTTTACAGTGACCTCATTCACACCCTGATTTAGCACCGCCCACTTCTACTGACTCATCCTGTGTGTGCGCGTGCTAAAGGAACCGGTGTGCACCGTGTGACGTCACGCACAGAGAAGACGGAGGAAGGTGAAGCGCGTGCACCTGCTGTGATGACCTTTAGCTTTAGTAGCGGAGGTGGGGCGCGTGCGCGTCACCATGTGGTCGAACACGTCAAGGGCGCGTTTTTCTTCTTCTCTGCACGTAAATCACGTCACACACGCACGCGCACACACGCACACACCCTGGTAAAAGCACCCGCTCTTCATCATCATCATCATCATCATCATCACAGATGAAGGTTCTCACCGATGGTCCGGGATCCAATGCAGCCCATGTTAGTGTCAGAGGAACCGGAACAGAACCACATCCATCATCTTCCTCCTCCTCTTCCTCACCCTGCTGCTCTGCTCCACGCGCCTCCGTGCATGTTATCCTCTTCTTCTTCTTCCTCTTCCTCTTCCTCCTCTTCCTCTTCCTCCTCTCTCTCTCTCTCTCTTCCCTCAGCCCGACAGTGCGCACTCCCGCACGCACGCGCACGTTCATTCAGACAAGGAGGCGTGCACAAAGACGGGAGCGCGCACTGTAATTGAGTGTGTGTTTAGTTTCACTCAGTTGATCACACAGACTACAGAGTTGATATAGATCAGTCTAATCAATACATTAATCAATTCTACTATTATTAATATTAGTATTAATAATATTATATTAATATGTTCAGAAACCCTGTGGTTATACTGTGAGAACTGTTCCTTCCATCCTCATATACTGTATATACTAATGTTGGGACTTTATTGTGTTAATTGTGATGAATTAATTACAGAAAAATGATGCGTTTTAAAGAGTTACAGTATTTACATCCTGTTATCAATTATGTACAAACCCTGAGGACAGAAGTCGCTTTAGGTGGAAGTCCTTCAACAGTCCGTAATGTACTCGCTAACTCCAGCCACCAGAGCGTGTCAGCACACTCTTTAAGAGAGAGTAAAGGTCCCTTAGGAGAGCTCTTCTTCTCTGCTTCATTGTCTACTACCAAACCTTACCAGGAGTTTCCACTGGATCCGTCTCCGATGCGACACGTCTCCGATCCAATTTTGCTCCACCGTCCAGCAATTCCCACCGGTTGCGTTTTGAGTGCTCCACGGTGCAGTACAGTTAACGTCACGAGACCAAGGAGTTCTCACAATATTTACATAATCACACGAGAACGCAGTTAAAGGAAATGTTATAAACTTTTGTTTTTAATAGTGAATTACAATGACATAATAATAAAATGCAGGAATATTACAAGTACAGATACAGACGGGAATTTATGTGGTTAATAGAGCCAAAGAAATAGATTGAATGACAGATTTAATTAGAAAAAAAATAAAAGAGAGAAAGGAGAGGAAATATAAATGAATAAAGATAAATACATAATGATAAAGGGTTGCCAGGGAAACACGTCAACACTTTTCAGACAGATTTTTTGTTTGTTACATGTTTTAAAGCTGCACTACCTAATTTTTGAACCATGACTGAGGGGCGTGGCTGAATTCAAACCGTAAATCCCGCCCCTTTTCTGATAATCCCTCCCAGTCTCCTCCACTCACGGAAGTGCACAAAATCGCTCACAACAGCTAAACTCCTGTATTTGTGTAAATGTAGTGCAATAACAAATATAGTCATAAAGTACTGGACATTCTCTCAAATATACCTTATGATAATAATACAGTGAAGAATCAATGGAAAATAATAAAAGATAATAGAAAATATCACAGTAGGAACATTCACTATTATAACTGTTCATTTTACTGAAGTCATCATCAAAAAAAAAACCAAATAGGTTTAATATTCATAAAGTTCAATGATTCTAGTGTGTGTGTGTGTGTGTGTGCGTGTGTGAGAGAATCAGACTTGGATTATCAACCTGCTGCGGTTGTCATGGTAACCAGGTGTCTGTGATTCTGCATGGTGGACTAAGGGGAGAGATAGTCGTGCACACAATGAGACATGCTGCACACGTGTGCACACGCTCACATACGTGCACACGTTCTATCCTCAGCATTGTGGTATTTATTTATTCTCAGTCTGTGACGTATTGAGTTTATATGTAGGTGGAATATTTACAGTCTGGCCTTTACTTCACCCTACAGTAACTGACAGCACGTACACGTTAGCAACACACAGTTCAAAGGCCCTCGTTCACTTTAATGTTTCTAATAATTATTCTAATGTTTAAGGAAATATATTCACTGATATCTGTGTAAAAAGATTTTCTCATTGTTGTGTGTATTTTGTGTATTTCTGCTCTTGTTCTGTTTGATTTGAGTGTTTTATGTGTTTTTTTGTTGTTATTTTGTGTGTGTTTTGTGTGATGTGTGTTGTTGTAGATGTGTGATCATCACGCGGAATTTGACTTGGTGAACTGTGCTCTCTAATAGTGTAAAAATTAAATAATTAACTCGAAAAAATAAAAAATATAAACATAAATATAAACAGCAGTTAAAGTAATATGTGCAAAACTAAATAGTTTATATATATATATATATTTTTTTTTTCTAGTTGATTGTTATTTAATGTTTACATTATTAGAGAGAACACAGTTCACCAAGTCAAATTTCTCGTGTGTATAACATACATTACTTGGTCAATAAAGTTGATTCTGATTATAAATTAATCAAATCATTTCTTTAACATCTTCTAAATTTTATGGAATTAAAAATATGAATATACTTGTGTCTGTGTTCGCTATAAAAAAACATTTTTTTTAAAAGTGATATAACATAATATTAAAAATAAATCTATTTTGAGTTGTATATTATTTAAAAATGATAAAAACATTCCTCTGATTTATTTATTTTTCTTCTTCTGTCTCCAGGTTTGGACATGTCATATCGTTGTCAGGTGACGAGCGTCGCTGGTCGCCATCGTCGACCTGGTGAGGGCTTGTTTATGCTCCGCCCCCTCTGTGATATCTGACGGAGGTGTCGCCCCCTGCAGGTCTACATGACTCCACCCACAAGGAGGTGAACGCTGAGCATCGGCTCCATGAGTGAGTTAGGCGTTACCATGGCAACATTAGCTTCAGTTAATGTTTCTAAAAAAAAAAAAACAAAGTCACAAAATGTTTGTATGTTTTTATCTGAATTGTATTTATATAAATGTTTGTGACCCAATATAATCACGTCTGTGACCCACGTTTGGGTCCATACCCACAGATTGAAAACATCTGCTCTGTATTCAGCAGACATGGGCAACATAAATATAGATGTAATAATTAACAAAAAATCCACAAATGTACTCCGAACAACTACAGAAATATCAGGAAATGTTACAAAATGACTCCAAAACAACAAAAATATTTTTAAAAATGCCTCCAAAAATTATACGAAACTATAGAAAAATACACAAAATGACTAACCCTAAAATAATCATCAAATTAGACATCAGTGGCTCCAGTCAGGACATCTGACCTTCTTTCCTCTCATCAGGGTGAGACTTGTCTCTATCTGTGAAACGTTTCCCGTTAGTTGCTGGTCACCTTTCCTCTCCATTTAGTTTATAATACATCCTTTTTTTTATAAAATCATCATCTGGACCCCATCATTGAACCAGAGTAAATCATGTTTCCAAACAAGGAACCTGGAGCTCAACAGATGATAGCAGACTTCAGGAAGATCACAGCCCCCCTCGCCCCCCGAGACTCTACAGTGAGCTCTGTGGAGTACTTCTGCTTCCTAGGACCATCATCACCCAGGACCTCAAGTGAGAGCTGAACATCAGCTCATCATCAAAGAAGCTCAGCAGAGGATGTACTTCCTGTAGCAGCTGAAGAAGTTCAGTCTGCCAACAAAGATGGTGGAGGAGCAGAGGATGGACTGGAGGATGGAGCTGTAGAAGTTCATCATCTGGTACACTACAGTTACGGTCAAGGACAAGGTCAGACTGCAGCAGAGAAGGCTACAATCTGCCCCGCCTCCAGGACTCTGAGATGTGCAGAAAACATTGTGGTGGACTCCTCCCACCTTGGACACAAACTGTTTCAATCTGTCCTCTGGGAGGAGGTTTGTTCCATCAGGACCAGAACCTCCAGACAAAAACAGCTTCTTTCCCTCTGCCCACAGCCCCAGTCACCCATAACACCCCCCCCCCCCCCCCCCCCCCATAGAGACAATATTACCTGCAGCACTGTACATATGTTTATATTTATTTGCATTTTTGGAAAAACTTAAGATAAAATTAAAAAAGGAATAAGTTATCATTTATCCTGATCCTCTATCTATCTTTTATTTATCCTTTATACCCATCATTATTATCATTATCATTATTATTATTATTGTTGTCGGCTTGTGTTTGTTTTTTTCTGTACTGCGCCCCGACGACCGAGTCAACTTCCCTGTGCTGTTTTTTAAACTTTTCTGATTCTGTTAAAACTCTAATATTGATAATGCAGACACAATCACATGTTTTTGGCTCCGCCCCCTGTGATAAACTTGTCCATGTGACAGTGTGCGGAACAACTGCAGGAATATAAAGACAAAGGGCTTTGCTTCCAACTAGTGGCTGTTTGATGTTACTACAGGAGAAATAAAGGATAAAAAACCTACTCACACAATAATGGAAAAAATTCAGGCTTTGTTCTCAAATAATTTATATATATATTTTGTTCTTTTTTCCAAGTTGTAATCTTATTCATTACTAAGTTATTTTATTAGTTTATATTTTTGCATTTTAATGCACATTTATTTTCCAAAAGTACAGTATTTATTATATATTCATTATAGATTTTTATTTACAACTTTTGATCATTGTGTTATAATTTAAATTTTATAATTTTTTATTGTGTGTGTTTTCCTACAGGTACGATAATGAGCATGTGGCTACAGTGGAAAATGTTTTTGTACCTATGACGACGACGCTGTGGAGCGCAAAAAATAAAGGCCTCAGTTTGTGGGAACAAACGCCGACTTCGATTCATTTATTTATTTTATAATAAATAAGTCTCTATAAAAAAAGTGAAACAGAACAAACACTTTTTTTTTTTTTTAAGATAAGGCTTTAATTGGACTACAAACGCATCAAAATTTTAAACACCTTAAAACGGAGGTGACAAATTTCAAAAATGTAAAAAAATTAAAAAAGATGGCTTAGACCAACATTAGACCCTAAAAACGCCTGCAAATATAATGCACATACTTAAACACCCAAAATCAAAAGTAAGGCATTTTTTTTCAAAAATTTCGAAAAAAAAAAAAATGAGTTAGGACCATCATTAGACCCTAAAAACTACTGCAAATATAATGCACATACTTAAACAGGGCTAAGAAAGCAGTAAGGAACAAAAAATGACAAAAAACTAAAATCACCCAAAATCAAAAGTAAGGCTATAACAAGGCATTTGTTTTCAAAAATTTTGAAAAAAAAAAAATTGAGTTAGGACCATCATTAGACCCTAAAAACTACTGCAAATATAATGCACATACTTAAACAGGGCTAAGAAAGCAGTAAGGCACAAGAAATGACAAGAAAACTAAAATCACCCAAAATCAAAAGTAAGGCTATAACAATGCGATTTTTGTTCAAATATTTCGAAATAAAAAAATTGAGTTAGGACCATCATTAGACCCTAAAAACTACTGCAAATATAATGCACATACTTAAACAGGGCTAAGAAAGCAGTAAGGCCCAAAAAATGACAAAAAACTACAATCACCCAAAATCAAAAGTAAGGCTATAACAAGGCATTTTTTTTTAAAAATTTCGAAAAAAAAAAAATTGAGTTTGGACCATCATTAGACCCTAAAATCTACTGCAAATATAATGCACATACTTTAACAGGACTAAGAAAGCAGTAAGGCACAAAAAATGACAAAAAACTACAATCAGACAAAATCAATAGTAAGGCTATAACAAAGCTTTTTTTTCCAAAAATTTCAAAAAAAAAAAAAATTGAGTTAGGACCATCATTAGACCCTAAAAACTACTGCAAATATAATGCACATACTTAAACAGGGCTAAGAAAGCAGTAAGGCACAAAAAATGACAAAAAACTAAAATCACCCAAAATCAAAAGTAAGGCTATAACAAAACATTTTTTTTCAAAAATTTCGAAAAAAAAAAATGAGTTAGGACCATCATTAGACCCTAAAAACTACTGCAAATATAATGCACATACTTAAACAGGGCTAAGAAAGCAGTAAGGAACAAAAAATGACAAAAAACTGCAATCACCCAAAATCAATAGTAAGGCTATAACAAGGCTTTTTTTTTTCAAAAATTTCGAAAAAAAAAAATTGAGTTAGGACCATCATTAGACCCTAAAAACTACTGCAAATATAATGCACATACTTAAACAGGACTAAGAAAGCAGTAAGGCACAAAAAATGACAAAAAACTACAATCACACAAAATCAATAGTAAGGCTATAACAAAGCTTTTTTTTTCAAAAATTAAAAAAAAAAAAAAAAATTGAGTTAGGACCATCATTAGACCCTAAAAACTACTGCAAATATAATGCACATACTTAAACAGGGCTAAGAAAGCAGTAAGGCACAAGAAATGACAAAAAACTAAAATCACCCAAAATCAAAAGTAAGGCTATAACAAGGCATTTTTTTTCAAAAATTTCGAAAAAAAAAAAAATGAGTTAGGACCATCATTAGACCCTAAAAACTACTGCAAATATAATGCACATACTTAAACAGGGCTAAGAAAGCAGTAAGGCACAAGAAATGACAAAAAACTAAAATCACCCAAAATCAAAAGTAAGGCTATAACAAGGCTTTTTTTTTCAAAAATTTCGAAAAAAAAAAAAATGAGTTAGGACCATCATTAGACCCTAAAAACTACTGCAAATATAATGCACATACTTAAACAGGGCTAAGAAAGCAGTAAGGCACAAAAAATGACAAAAAACTAAAATCACCCAAAATCAAAAGTAAGGCTATAACAAGGCTTTTTTTTTTCAAAAATTTTGAAAAAAAAAAAATTGAGTTAGGACCATCATTAGACCCTAAAAACTACTGCAAATATAATGCACATACTTAAACAGGGCTAAGACAGCAGTAAGGCACAAAAAATGACAAAAAACTACAATCACCCAAAATCAAAAGTAAGGCTATAACAAGGCATTTTTTTTCAAAAATTTTGAAAAAAAAAAAAATTGAGTTAGGACCATCATTAGACCCTAAAAACTACTGCAAATATAATGCACATACTTAAAAAGGGCTAAGAAAGCAGTAAGGCACAAGAAATGACAAAAAACTAAAATCACTCAAAATCAAAAGTAAGGCTATAACAAAGCATTTTTTTTCAAAAATTTCAAAAAAAAAAAAAATTGAGTTAGGACCATCATTAGACCCAAAAAACTACTGCAAATATAATGCACATACTTAAACAGGGCTAAGAAAGCTGTATTGCACAAAAAATGACAAAAAACTAAAATCACCCAAAATCAAAAGTAAGGCTATAACAAGGCATTTTTTTTCAAAAATTTCGAAAAAAAAAAAATTGAGTTAGGACCATCATTAGACCCTAAAAACTACTGCAAATATAATGCACATACTTAAACAGGGCTAAGAAAGCTGTATTGCACAAAAAATGACAAAAAACTAAAATCACCCAAAATCAAAAGTAAGGCTATAACAAGGCATTTTTTTTCAAAAATTTCAAAAAAAAAAAAAATTGAGTTAGGACCATCATTAGACCCTAAAAACTACTGCAAATATAATGCACATACTTAAACAGGGCTAAGACAGCAGTAAGGCACAAAAAATGACAAAAAACTACAATCACCCAAAATGAAAAGTAAGGCTATAACAACGCTTTTTTTTTTCAAAAATTTCGAAAAAAAAAAAATTGAGTTAGGACCATCATTAGACCCTAAAAACTACTGCAAATATAATGCACATACTTAAACAGGGCTAAGAAAGCAGTACGGCACAAAAAATGACAAAAAACTACAATCACCCAAAATCAAAAGTAAGGCTATAACAAGGCATTTTTTTTCAAAAATTTCGAAAAAAAAAAAATTGAGTTAGGACCATCATTAGACCCTAAAAACTACTGCAAATATAATGCACATACTTAAACAGGGCTAAGAAAGCAGTAAGGCACAAGAAATGACAAAAAACTAAAATCACCCAAAATCAATAGTAAGGCTATAGCAAGGCATTTTTTTTCAAAAATTTTGAAAAAAAAAAAAATGAGTTAGGACCATCATTAGACCCTAAAAACTACTGCAAATATAATGCACATACTTAAACAGGGCTAAGAAAGCAGTAAGGCACAAAAAATGACAACAAACTACAATCACCCAAAATCAAAAGTAAGGCTATAACAAGGCTTTTTTTTTCAAAAATTTCGAAAAAAAAAAAATTGAGTTAGGACCATCATTAGACCCTAAAAACTACTGCAAATATAATGCACATACTTAGACCGGGCTAAGAAAGCAGTAAGGCACAAGAAATGACAAAAAACTAAAATCACCCAAAATCAAAAGTAAGGCTATAACAAGGCATTTTTTTTCAAAAATAAAAAAAATTGAGTTAGGACCATCATTAGACCCTAAAAACTACTGCAAATATAATGCACATACTTAAACAGGGCTAAGACAGCAGTAAGGCACAAAAAATGACAAAAAACTACAATCACCCAAAATGAAAAGTAAGGCTATAACAAGGCTTTTTTTTTTTCAAAAATTTCGAAAAAAAAAAAAATTGAGTTAGGACCATCATTAGACCCTAAAAACTACTGCAAATATAATGCACATACTTAAACA
This sequence comes from Gouania willdenowi, assembly GCF_900634775.1. Lineage (NCBI taxonomy): Eukaryota > Metazoa > Chordata > Actinopteri > Blenniiformes > Gobiesocidae > Gouania > Gouania willdenowi. Next base: position 564,963 of record NW_021145250.1, read on the forward strand.
GGGCTAAGAAAGCAGTAAGGCACAAAAAATGACAAAAAACTACAATCACCCAAAATCAAAAGTAAGGCTATAACAAGGCATTTTTTTTCAAAAATTTCGAAAAAAAAAAAATTGAGTTAGGACCATCATTAGACCCTAAAAACTACTGCAAATATAATGCACATACTTAAACAGGGCTAAGAAAGCAGTAAGGCACAAGAAATGACAAAAAACTAAAATCACCCAAAATCAAAAGTAAGGCTATAGCAAGGCATTTTTTTTCAAAAATTTCGAAAAAAAAAAAATGAGTTAGGACCATCATTAGACCCTAAAAACTACTGCAAATATAATGCACATACTTAAACAGGGCTAAGAAAGCAGTAAGGCACAAAAAATGACAAAAAACTAAAATCACCCAAAATCAAAAGTAAGGCTATAACAAGTCTTTTTTTTTTCAAAAATTTTGAAAAAAAAAAAAATTGAGTTAGGACCATCATTAGACCCTAAAAACTACTGCAAATATAATGCACATACTTAAACAGGGATAAGACAGCAGTAAGGCACAAAAAATGACAAAAAACTACAATCACCCAAAATGAAAAGTAAGGCTATAACAAGGCTTTTTTTTTTCAAAACTTTCGAAAAAAAAAAATTGAGTTAGGACCATCATTAGACCCTAAAAACTACTGCAAATATAATGCACATACTTAAACCGGGCTAAGAAAGCAGTAAGGCACAAGAAATGACAAAAAACTAAAATCACCCAAAATCAAAAGTAAGGCTATAACAAGGCATTTTTTTTCAAAAATTTCAAAAAAAAAAAAAATTGAGTTAGGACCATCATTAGACCCTAAAAACTACTGCAAATATAATGCACATACTTAAACAGGGCTAAGAAAGCAGTAAGGCACAAAAAATGACAAAAAGCTACAATCACCCAAAATCAAAAGTAAGGCTATAACAAGGCTTTTTTTTTTCAAAAATTTCGAAAAAAAAAAAATTGAGTTAGGACCATCATTAGACCCTAAAAACTACTGCAAATATAATGCACATACTTAAACAGGGCTGAGAAAGCAGTAAGGCACAAAAAATGACAAAAAACTACAATCACCCAAAATCAAAAGTAAGGCTATAACAAGGCTTTTTTTTCCCAAAAATTTCGAAAAAAAAAAAATTGAGTTAGGACCATCATTAGACCCTAAAAACTACTGCAAATATAATGCACATACTTAAACAGGGCTAAGAAAGAAGTAAGGCACAAGAAATGACAAAAAACTAAAATCACCCAAAATCAAAAGTAAGGCTATAACAAGGCATTTTTTTTCAAAAATTTCGAAAAAAAAAAAATTGAGTTAGGACCATCATTAGACCCTAAAATCTACTGCAAATATAATGCACATACTTAAACAGGGCTAAGACAGCAGAAAGGCACAAAAAATGACAAAAAACTACAATCACCCAAAATGAAAAGTAAGGCTATAACAAGGCTTTTTTTTTTCAAAAATTTCGAAAAAAAAAAAATTGAGTTAGGACCATCATCAGATCCTAAAAACTACTGCAAATATAATGCACATACTTAAACAAGGCTAAGAAAGCAGTAAGGCACAAAAAATGACAAAAAACTACAATCACCCAAAATCAAAAGTAAGGCTATAACAAGGCATTTTTTTTCCAAAAATTTCGAAAAAAAAAAATTGAGTTAGGGACCATCATTAGATCCTAAAAACTACTGCAAATATAATGCACATACTTAAACAGGGCTAAGAAAGCAGTAAGGCACAAAAAATGACAAAAAACTAAAATCACCCAAAATCAAAAGTAAGGCTATAACAAGGCTTTTTTTTTTCAAAAATTTCGAAAAAAAAAAAAAATTGAGTTAGGACCATCATTAGACCCTAAAAACTACTGCAAATATAATGCACATACTTTAACAGGGCTAAAAAAGCAGTAAGGCACAAAAAATGACAAAAAACTACAATCACCCAAAATCAATAGTAAGGCTATAACAAGGCTTTTTTTTCCAAAAATTTCGAAAAAAAAAAAAATTGAGTTAGGACCATCATTAGACCCTAAAAACTACTGCAAATATAATGCACATACTTAAACAGGGCTAAGAAAGCTGTATTGCACAAAAAATGACAAAAAACTAAAATCACCCAAAATCAAAAGTAAGGCTATAACAAGGCATTTTTTTTCAAAAATTTCAAAAAAAAAAAAAATTGAGTTAGGACCATCATTAGACCCTAAAAACTACTGCAAATATAATGCACATACTTAAACAGGGCTAAGACAGCAGTAAGGCACAAAAAATGACAAAAAACTACAATCACCCAAAATGAAAAGTAAGGCTATAACAAGGCTTTTTTTTTTTCAAAAATTTCGAAAAAAAAAAATTGAGTTAGGACCATCATCAGATCCTAAAAACTACTGCAAATATAATGCACATACTTAAACAAGGCTAAGAAAGCAGTATAGCACAAAAAATGACAAAAAACTACAATCACCCAAAATCAAAAGTAAGGCTATAACAAGGCATTTTTTTTTCAAAAATTTCGAAAAAAAAAAATTGAGTTAGGACCATCCTTAGATCCTAAAAACTACTGCAAATATAATGCACATACTTAAACAGGGCTAAGAAAGCAGTAAGGCACAAAAAATGACAAAAAACTAAAATCACCCAAAATCAAAAGTAAGGCTATAACAAGGCTTTTTTTTTTCAAAAATTTCGAAAAAAAAAAAATTGAGTTAGGACCATCATTAGACCCTAAAAACTACTGCAAATATAATGCACATACTTTAACAGGGCTAAGACAGCAGTAAGGCACAAAAAATGACAAAAAACTACAATCACCCAAAATGAAAAGTAAGGCTATAACAAGGCTTTTTTTTTTTCAAAAATTTCGAAAAAAAAAAATTGAGTTAGGACCATCATCAGATCCTAAAAACTACTGCAAATATAATGCACATACTTAAACAAGGCTAAGAAAGCAGTAAGGCACAAAAAATGACAAAAAACTACAATCACCCAAAATCAAAAGTAAGGCTATAACAAGGCATTTTTTTTTCAAAAATTTCGAAAAAAAAAAATTGAGTTAGGACCATCATTAGATCCTAAAAACTACTGCAAATATAATGCACATACTTAAACAGGGCTAAGAAAGCAGTAAGGCACAAAAAATGACAAAAAACTAAAATCACCCAAAATCAAAAGTAAGGCTATAACAAGGCTTTTTTTTTTCAAAAATTTCGAAAAAAAAAAAATTGAGTTAGGACCATCATTAGACCCTAAAAACTACTGCAAATATAATGCACATACTTTAACAGGGCTAAGACAGCAGTAAGGCACAAAAAATGACAAAAAACTACAATCACCCAAAATGAAAAGTAAGGCTATAACAAGGCTTTTTTTTTTCAAAAATTTCGAAAAAAAAAAATTGAGTTAGGACCATCATTAGATCCTAAAAACTACTGCAAATATAATGCACATACTTAAACAGGGCTAAGAAAGCAGTAAGGCACAAAAAATGACAAAAAAATAAAATCACCCAAAATCAAAAGTAAGGCTATAACAAGGCTTTTTTTTTCCAAAAATTTCGAAAAAAAAAAAAATTGAGTTAGGACCATCATTAGACCCTAAAAACTACTGCAAATATAATGCACATACTTAAACAGGGCTAAGAAAGCTGTATTGCACAAAAAATGACAAAAAACTAAAATCACCCAAAATCAAAAGTAAGGCTATAACAAGGCATTTTTTTTCAAAAATTTCAAAAAAAAAAAAAAAATTGAGTTAGGACCATCATTAGATCCTAAAAACTACTGCAAATATAATGCACATACTTAAACAGGGCTAAGAAAGCTGTATTGCACAAAAAATGACAAAAAACTAAAATCACCCAAAATCAAAAGTAAGGCTATAACAAGGCTTTTTTTTCCCAAAAATTTCGAAAAAAAAAAAATTGAGTTAGGACCATCATTAGACCCTAAAAACTACTGCAAATATAATGCACATACTTAAACAGGGCTAAGAAAAAAGTAAGGCACAAGAAATGACAAAAAACTAAAATCACCCAAAATCAAAAGTAAGGCTATAACAAGGCTTTTTTTTTTCAAAAATTTCGAAAAAAAAAAATTGAGTTAGGACCATCATCAGATCCTAAAAACTACTGCAAATATAATGCACATACTTAAACAAGGCTAAGAAAGCAGTAAGGCACAAAAAATGACAAAAAACTACAATCACCCAAAATCAAAAGTAAGGCTATAACAAGGCATTTTTTTTCCAAAAATTTCGAAAAAAAAAAATTGAGTTAGGACCATCATTAGATCCTAAAAACTACTGCAAATATAATGCACATACTTAAACAGGGCTAAGACAGCAGTAAGGCACAAAATATGACAAAAAACTACAATCACCCAAAATCAATAGTAAGGCTATAACAAGGCTTTTTTTTCCAAAAATTTCGAAAAAAAAAAAAATTGAGTTAGGACCATCATTAGACCCTAAAAACTACTGCAAATATAATGCACATACTTAAACAGGGCTAAGAAAGCTGTATTGCACAAAAAATGACAAAAAACTAAAATCACCCAAAATCAAAAGTAAGGCTATAACAAGGCATTTTTTTTCAAAAATTTCAAAAAAAAAAAAAATTGAGTTAGGACCATCATTAGACCCTAAAAACTACTGCAAATATAATGCACATACTTAAACAGGGATAAGACAGCAGTAAGGCACAAAAAATGACAAAAAACTACAATCACCCAAAATCAAAAGTAAGGCTATAACAAGGCATTTTTTTTCAAAAATTTCGAAAAAAAAAAAAATTGAGTTAGGACCATCATTAGACCCTAAAAACTACTGCAAATATAATGCACATACTTAAACCGGGCTAAGACAGCAGTAAGGCACAAAAAATGACAAAAAACTACAATCACCCAAAATGAAAAGGCTATACCAAGGCTTTTTTTTTTCAAAAATTTCGAAAAAAAAAATTGAGTTAGGACCATCATTAGACCCTAAAAACTACTGCAAATATAATGCACATACTTAAACAGGGCTAAGAAAGCAGTAAGGCACAAGAAATGACAAAAAACTAAAATCACCCAAAATCAAAAGTAAGGCTATAACAAGGCATTTTTTTTCAAAAATTTCAAAAAAAAAAAAATTGAGTTAGGACCATCATTAGACCCTAAAAACTACTGCAAATATAATGCACATACTTAAACAAGGCTAAGACAGCAGTAAGGCACAAAAAATGACAAAAAACTACAATCACCCAAAATGAAAAGTAAGGCTATAACAAGGCTTTTTTTTTTCAAAAATTTTGAAAAAAAAAAATTGAGTTAGGACCATCATTAGACCCTAAAAACTACTGCAAATATAATGCACATACTTAAACCGGGCTAAGAAAGCAGTAAGGCACAAGAAATGACAAAAAACTAAAATCACCCAAAATCAAAAGTAAGGCCATAACAAGGCATTTTTTTTCAAAAATTTCAAAAAAAAAAAAAATTGAGTTAGGACCATCATTAGACCCTAAAAACTACTGCAAATATAATGCACATACTTAAACAAGGCTAAGACAGCAGTAAGGCACAAAAAATGACAAAAAACTACAATCACCCAAAATCAAAAGTAAGGCTATAACAAGGCTTTTTTTTCCCAAAAATTTCAAAAAAAAAAAAAATTGAGTTAGGACCATCATTAAACCCTAAAAACTACTGCAAATATAATGCACATACTTAAACAGGGCTAAGAAAGCAGTAAGGCACAAGAAATGACAAAAAACTAAAATCACCCAAAATCAAAAGTAAGGCTATAACAAGGCATTTTTTTTCAAAAATTTCGAAAAAAAAAAATTGAGTTAGGACCATCATCAGATCCTAAAAACTACTGCAAATATAATGCACATACTTAAACCGGGCTAAGAAAGCAGTAAGGCACAAGAAATGACAAAAAACTAAAATCACCCAAAATCAAAAGTAAGGCCATAACAAGGCATTTTTTTTCAAAAATTTCAAAAAAAAAAAAAATTGAGTTAGGACCATCATTAGACCCTAAAAACTACTGCAAATATAATGCACATACTTAAACAAGGCTAAGACAGCAGTAAGGCACAAAAAATGACAAAAAACTACAATCACCCAAAATCAAAAGTAAGGCTATAACAAGGCTTTTTTTTTCCCAAAAATTTCGAAAAAAAAAAAAATTGAGTTAGGACCATCATTAGACCCTAAAAACTACTGCAAATATAATGCACATACTTAAACAGGGCTGAGAAAGCAGTAAGGCACAAGAAATGACAAAAAACTAAAATCACCCAAAATCAAAAGTAAGGCTATAACAAGGCATTTTTTTTCAAAAATTTCGAAAAAAAAAAATTGAGTTAGGACCATCATCAGATCCTAAAAACTACTGCAAATATAATGCACATACTTAAACAAGGCTAAGAAAGCAGTAAGGCACAAAAAATGACAAAAAACTACAATCACCCAAAATCAATAGTAAGGCTATAACAAGGCATTTTTTTTTCAAAAATTTCGAAAAAAAAAAATTGAGTCAGGACCATCATTAGATCCTAAAAACTACTGCAAATATAATGCACATACTTAAACAGGGCTAAGAAAGCAGTAAGGCACAAAAAATGACAAAAAGCTACAATCACCCAAAATCAAAAGTAAGGCTATAACAAGGCTTTTTTTTTCAAAAATTTCGAAAAAAAAAAAATTGAGTTAGGACCATCATTAGACCCTAAAAACTACTGCAAATATAATGCACATACTTAAACAGGGCTAAGAAAGCAGTAAGGCACAAAAAATGACAAAAAACTAAAATCACCCAAAATCAAAAGTAAGGCTATAACAAGGCTTTTTTTTTTCAAAATTTTTGAAAAAAAAAAAAATTGAGTGAGGACCATCATTAGACCCTAAAAACTACTGCAAATATAATGCACATACTTAAACAGGGCTAAGACAGCAGTAAGGCACAAAAAATGACAAAAAACTACAATCACCCAAAATCAAAAGTAAGGCTATAACAAGGCTTTTTTTTCCAAAAATTTCGAAAAAAAAAAAATTGAGTTAGGACCATCATTAGACCCTAAAAACTACTGCAAATATAATGCACATACTTAAACAGGGCTAAGACAGCAGTAAGGCACAAAAAATGACAAAAAACTACAATCACCCAAAATGAAAAGTAAGGCTATAACAAGGTCTTTTTTTTTCAAAAATTTCGAAAAAAAAAAAATTGAGTTAGGACCATCATTAGACCCTAAAAACTACTGCAAATATAATGCACATACTTAAACCGGGCTAAGAAAGCAGTAAGGCACAAGAAATGACAAAAAACTAAAATCACCCAAAATCAAAAGTAAGGCCATAACAAGGCATTTTTTTTCAAAAATTTCAAAGAAAAAAAAAATTGAGTTAGGACCATCATTAGACCCTAAAAACTACTGCAAATATAATGCACATACTTAAACAAGGCTAAGACAGCAGTAAGGCACAAAAAATGACAAAAAACTACAATCACCCAAAATCAAAAGTAAGGCTATAACAAGGCTTTTTTTTCCCAAAAATTTCGAAAAAAAAAAAAATTGAGTTAGGACCATCATTAGACCCTAAAAACTACTGCAAATATAATGCACATACTTAAACAGGGCTAAGAAAGCAGTAAGGCACAAAAAATGACAAAAAACTAAAATCACCCAAAATCAAAAGTAAGGCTATAACAAGGCTTTTTTTTTTCAAAATTTTTGAAAAAAAAAAAATTGAGTGAGGACCATCATTAGACCCTAAAAACTACTGCAAATATAATGCACATACTTAAACAGGGCTAAGACAGCAGTAAGGCACAAAAAATGACAAAAAACTACAATCACCCAAAATCAAAAGTAAGGCTATAACAAGGCTTTTTTTTCCCAAAAATTTCGAAAAAAAAAAAATTGAGTTAGGACCATCATTAGACCCTAAAAACTACTGCAAATATAATGCACATACTTAAACAGGGCTAAGACAGCAGTAAGGCACAAAAAATGACAAAAAACTACAATCACCCAAAATGAAAAGTAAGGCTATAACAAGGTCTTTTTTTTTCAAAAATTTCGAAAAAAAAAAAATTGAGTTAGGACCATCATTAGACCCTAAAAACTACTGCAAATATAATGCACATACTTAAACCGGGCTAAGAAAGCAGTAAGGCACAAGAAATGACAAAAAACTAAAATCACCCAAAATCAAAAGTAAGGCCATAACAAGGCATTTTTTTTCAAAAATTTCAAAGAAAAAAAAAATTGAGTTAGGACCATCATTAGACCCTAAAAACTACTGCAAATATAATGCACATACTTAAACAAGGCTAAGACAGCAGTAAGGCACAAAAAATGACAAAAAACTACAATCACCCAAAATCAAAAGTAAGGCTATAACAAGGCTTTTTTTTCCCAAAAATTTCGAAAAAAAAAAAAATTGAGTTAGGACCATCATTAGACCCTAAAAACTACTGCAAATATAATGCACATACTTAAACAGGGCTAAGAAAGCAGTAAGGCACAAGAAATGACAAAAAACTAAAATCACCCAAAATCAAAAGTAAGGCTATAACAAGGCTTTTTTTTTTCAAAAATTTCGAAAAAAAAAAAATTGAGTTAGGACCATCATTAGACCCTAAAAACTACTGCAAATATAATGCACATACTTTAACAGGGCTAAGAAAGCAGTAAGGCACAAAAAATGACAAAAAACTACAATCACCCAAATTCAATAGTAAGGCTATAACAAGGCTTTTTTTTTTCAAAAATTTCGAAAAAAAAAAAATTGAGTTAGGACCATCATTAGACCCTAAAAACTACTGCAAATATAATGCACATACTTTAACAGGGCTAAGAAAGCAGTAAGGCACAAGAAATGACAAAAAACTAAAATCACCCAAAATCAAAAGTAAGGCTATAGCAAGGCATTTTTTTTCAAAAATTTCAAAAAAAAAAAAAAAATGAATTAGGACCATCATTAGACCCTAAAAACTACTGCAAATATAATGCACATACTTAAACAGGGCTAAGAAAGCAGTAAGCCACAAAAAATGACAAAAAACTAAAATCACCCAAAATCAAAAGTAAGGCTATAACAAGGCTTTTTTTTTCAAAAATTTTGAAAAAAAAAAAAATTGAGTTAGGACCATCATTAGACCCTAAAAACTACTGCAAATATAATGCACATACTTAAACAGGGATAAGACAGCAGTAAGGCACAAAAAATGACAAAAAACTACAATCACCCAAAATCAAAAGTAAGGCTATAACAAGGCATTTTTTTTCAAAAATTTCGAAAAAAAAAAAATTGAGTTAGGACCATCATTAGACCCTAAAAACTACTGCAAATATAATGCACATACTTAAACCGGGCTAAGACAGCAGTAAGGCACAAAAAATGACAAAAAACTACAATCACCCAAAATGAAAAGGCTATACCAAGGCTTTTTTTTTTCAAAAATTTCGAAAAAAAAAAATTGAGTTAGGACCATCATTAGACCCTAAAAACTACTGCAAATATAATGCACATACTTAAACCGGGCTAAGAAAGCAGTAAGGCACAAGAAATGACAAAAAACTAAAATCACCCAAAATCAAAAGTAAGGCCATAACAAGGCATTTTTTTTCAAAAATTTCAAAAAAAAAAAAAATTGAGTTAGGACCATCATTAGACCCTAAAAACTACTGCAAATATAATGCACATACTTAAACAAGGCTAAGACAGCAGTAAGGCACAAAAAATGACAAAAAACTACAATCACCCAAAATCAAAAGTAAGGCTATAACAAGGCTTTTTTTCCCCAAAAATTTCGAAAAAAAAAAAAATTGAGTTAGGACCATCATTAGACCCTAAAAACTACTGCAAATATAATGCACATACTTAAACAGGGCTAAGAAAGCAGTAAGGCACAAGAAATGACAAAAAACTAAAATCACCCAAAATCAAAAGTAAGGCTATAACAAGGCTTTTTTTTTTCAAAAATTTCGAAAAAAAAAAAAATTGAGTGAGGACCATCATTAGACCCTAAAAACTACTGCAAATATAATGCACATACTTTAACAGGGCTAAGAAAGCAGTAAGGCACAAAAAATGACAAAAAACTACAATCACCCAAAATCAAAAGTAAGGCTATAACAAGGCTTTTTTTTCCCAAAAATTTCGAAAAAAAAAAATTGAGTTAGGACCATCATTAGACCCTAAAAACTACTGCAAATATAATGCACATACTTAAACAGGGCTAAGAAAGCAGTAAGGCACAAAAAATGACAAAAAACTAAAATCACCCAAAATCGAAAGTAAGGCTATAACAAGGCATTTTTTTTCAAAAATTTCGAAAAAAAAAAAATTGAGTTAGGACCATCATTAGACCCTAAAATCTACTGCAAATATAATGCAAATATCTAAACAGGGCTAAGACAGCAGTAAGGCACAAAAAATGACAAAAAACTACAATCACCCAAAATGAAAAGTAAGGCTATAACAAGGCCTTTTTTTTTCAAAAATTTCGAAAAAAAAAAAATTGAGTTAGGACCATCATCAGATCCTAAAAACTACTGCAAATATAATGCACATACTTAAACAAGGCATTTTTTTCCAAAAATTTCGAAAAAAAAAAAAATTGAGTTAGGACCATCAGTAGACCCTAAAAACTACTGCAAATATAATGCACATACTTAAACAGGGCTAAGAAAGCTGTATTGCACAAAAAATGACAAAAAACTAAAATCACCCAAAATCAAAAGTAAGGCTATAACAAGGCATTTTTTTTCAAAAATTTAAAAAAAAAAAAAAAATTGAGTTAGGACCATCATTAGACCCAAAAAACTACTGCAAATATAATGCACATACTTAAACAGGGATAAGACAGCAGTAAGGCACAAAAAATGACAAAAAGCTACAATCACCCAAAATCAAAAGTAAGGCTATAACAAGGCATTTTTTTTCAAAAATTTCGAAAAAAAAAAAATTGAGTTAGGACCATCATTAGACCCTAAAAACTACTGCAAATATAATGCACATACTTAAACAGGGCTAAGACAGTAGTAAGGCACAAAAAATGACAAAAAACTACAATCACCCAAAATCAAAAGTAAGGCTATAACAAGGCATTTTTTTTCCCAAAAATTTCAAAAAAAAAAAAAATTGAGTTAGGACCATCATCAGATCCTAAAAACTACTGCAAATATAATGCACATACTTAAACAAGGCATTTTTTTCCAAAAATTTCGAAAAAAAAAAAAATTGAGTTAGGACCATCAGTAGACCCTAAAAACTACTGCAAATATAATGCACATACTTAAACAGGGCTAAGAAAGCTGTATTGCACAAAAAATGACAAAAAACTACAATCACCCAAAATCAAAAGTAAGGCTATAACAAGGCATTTTTTTTTCAAAAATTTCAAAAAAAAAAAATTGAGTTAGGACCATCATTAGATCCTAAAAACTACTGCAAATATAATGCACATACTTAAACAGGGCTAAGAAAGCAGTAAGGTACAAGAAATGACAAAAAACTAAAGTCACCCAAAATTTTTTTTCAAAAATTTTGAAAAAAAAAAAAAATTGAGTTAGGACCATCATTAGACCCTAAAAACTACTGCAAATATAATGCACATACTTAAACAGGGCTAAGAAAGTAGTAAGGTACAAGAAATGACAAAAAACTAAAATCACCCAAAAAAAATTTTCAAAAATTTTGAAAAAAAAAAAAATTTGAGTTAGGACCATCATTAGACCCTAAAAACTACTGCAAATATAATGCACATACTTAAACAGGGCTAAGAAAGCTGTATTGCACAAAAAATGACAAAAAACTAAAATCACCCAAAATCAAAAGTAAGGCTATAACAAGGCATTTTTTTCAAAAATTTAAAAAAAAAATTGGAGTTAGGACAATCATTAGACCCTAAAATCTCCTGCAAATATAATGCACATACTTAAACATGGCAAAGAAAGCAGTAAGGCACAACATTTTACAAAAAATTTCAAACGCCTCAAAAAGGAGGTAAGGCTATAGTAACGCATTACATTTTACAAAAAATTTTCAAACACCATAAAATTTTACAAAAAAAACTTCAAACACCACAAAAAGGAGGTAAGGCTATAGTAAGGCATACATTTTGGGGAAATTTTTTTTAAACACCTCAAAATGGAGGTAAGGCTATATTAAGGTATAGGACGCCACACAAAACGCAACGATTATCAGAAGTATTTATTAACAAAATCCTAAAAGTAGGAAGTAGTACAGAAGTAGGGAGGACATTGGGCTATCCCTATAGGGCCATCATCCACTCTCTAAACTACAAAAACATACAAAACACTAAACTACAGGAACACGACCAGAACTCTTCAGTCCAAACTAAAATAACAAACTTGCGAAGATCTCTCTCTACATGTCTGCTGCTGCTCAGTTTATGAGCTTCACTTCTTCTGGTCCTCTCAGCCCTTTATAAGCTCCTCCTCCCTCTCCTCCTGATTACTGATGTGAGTCAGGTGTGTAGGAAGGCACACAAAAGGAAGGCACACATTTTGGTGAAAAAATTTCAAACGCCTCAATTGTCAAACTTTTATGCCTTTCTAGACGTAAAATTTTGCCAAAAAATTCAAACGCCTCTAAGTGGAGAAAAGGCTATAGTAAGGCATAATTTTCAAAAAGTTCATAAAAATTGAGTTAACAGCATCATTAGACCCTAAAAACTACTACAAATATAAGGCACATACTTAAAATAGGCAGTAAAGAACAAAAAATGACAAAAATTAAAAAAGGAAATCGCCAAAAATCAGAGGTAAGGCTATAATAAGGCAGAAAATGAAAAATATTAGAATTTTTTTTAAAACTTATTTATTTTGAGATAAGTGTATATAAAGACTTTTTAAAAAACTAGATGAAATACTATAAACACATTAACACTGGGGCTAGAATCCAGTAAGACATAAAAATTAATTTCTGAGTTGGATTGACAGTATTTATAATGTATTGTGGTGTAGTACATATTATATTATATCAAAATGATATTATATTGTCTTATACTATATTATATTAACTATATTATATTAAACTATCTTATATTATATTACATTATATTGTTTTATATTATATTATATTATGCTAAACTAGATTATATTATATGTGTTGATTCATGGGTTTTGTGAGGAAATACACTTTGTTTAAAAGTGTTTATGAATATAAGATTACAATGTTTTGTTCTCATTATTAATACAAGTTCTCATCTTTAAACCTAAATTAAAAAAAAAAAACTTTAATATTTTATCATTGTCTTTTTTGGGAGGTATTAGGTTGAGAAATAAAAACTTAAATAATTATAAATCTTTGACATTTTTTTTAAATAGTTGTTTTGTTTTTACAGATTAATTTAATAATAATAAATCAATCAATCAATAGTAAATAAATTAATAATACTCATTCATATAAGCTAGAAAACCATTTGATGAGCCACTAATGATAATTAATGTGATAAATTAATATTTAGATCAAGTTTCTTCTACTGCAGTGCCCTCTAGTGGTTAAAAACTGAGACAATTTATGTATTTGTTTTCATTTCATTTATCAGAAAAACTTTATTTATAAACATTATCAATATACTCAGAATATCGGCCAATATTCTGACATAAAATGATCAAATGTAACATCGGTGGATTTCAGGATCACTTTTCACACCAATATTAATAAGAAATAAAAACATTGAAATAAAAAACATTCAATAAATAGATTAAAAATTATCAAATAAATATATATATATATATATATATTTTTTTTTAAGTTATCACAGGAAAAAATGATAGAAAAACCATTGAGGACAGAAAACACACCAAAGGACGACAAAAAAATATATTTGTTTTATTTATAATGACCAAACCAAAATAACAACAGTAAAAACACACTGAATGACTAAAATAGGCATCATCATCATCACCATCATCATCATCATCATCATCATCATCATCATCATCATCATCATCAGCTGACCTCTCTCTGATAATCTCCTGTATCAGACGACATGTGAGTATTCTTCATTTTTCACTGATTTTCCTTTGATTTTATGGTGAAAAAGTGAAATATTTCACACCAGGTGAAACACTTTTGGTTTTTTATGTCAAAGAAACGACATAAAAACACAGATTTATCGTATATTTGACATTTGTTCAGTGACTAAATCTCAGAGAGCCGTAACACAGGATTAAAAACATCTGTACTGGTTTTTATTCGTAGTTTACTGTTAGTTTTTAATGGTTTTGATGATGATTTGATGGTTTTTGAGTTTCATCCAAGGATCATTTAATGGGTTTTATGGTTGTTTCTACAGTTTTTGGTGTTTTTTATGTTTTATTTGATGGTTTGATGTTTGATGGGGGAGGGGAGTGTAGTATTAAAACGTTGATCTGCATCAGTCTGTACTGCACTAATCTGTGTGTGTGTGTGTGTGTTTTGTATCGTATGTGTGAGTAGATTATGTATTAATTACATTTATTTCATGAGATTTTTTATCGTTCTTTGTCACTTTTTGTGGTTTTGTGGTGATTTTTGGATAAAAATCATTATAACATTTATAAATAATATTGTTCACCAACATCACATTAATTCACTCTGAGAAAAACAAGGTTCTTATCATTATGGAGTGAAAGAAACAGACACTATCTATAATCCCTAAATATCTTCACTCCTCAGATGACTCAGCACTAATCGACCCGCATCATCTCATAACAGAGAGCTTTTAGCCTTTAGCATGCTAACGAGCCACACAGCAGGCTAATCAAAGCTAACCAACTCCACAGTATAATACCACACTAAGTTCATTAGTGAAGGAGGTGGAAACATCTTTAAGTTAAAGCTAAAGTATTTAAAATAATAAATAATAAACAATAAAACATAAATGAAAAGTTAAACCAGTTAGCAGTTAGCACTCTGTTAGCCGTCTGCTAGCAATTAACAGTGTGTTAGCTTTTTGCCGTCTATTGGCAGTTAGCATTCTATTAGCAGTCTGTTAGCATTTAGAGGTCTGTTACAGTTAGCAGTCTGTTAGCAGTTTATTAGCCGTTTATTAGCATTTAGCAGTCTGTTAGCAGTTAGAAGTCTGTTATCAGTTTATTAACCGTTTGTTAGCAGTTCGCAGTTTATTAGCATTTAGCAGTCTGTTAGCAGTTAGAAGTCTGTTAGCAGTTTACTAACTGTTTGTTAGCATTTGGCAGTCTGTTAGCAGTTAGAAGTCTGTTATCAGTTTATTAACCGTTTGTTAGCAGTTAGCAGTTTATTAGCATTTAGCAGTCTGTTAGCAGTTAGAAGTCTGTTAGCAGTTTATTAACCGTTTGTTAGCAGTTAGCAGTTTATTAGCATTTAGCAGTCTGTTAGTCATCTGCTAGCAGTTAGCAGTCTATTAGCCATTTGTTAGCATTTAGCAGTCTGTTACAGTTAGCAGTCTGTTAGCAGTTTATTAGCCGTTTATTAGCATTTAGCAGTCTGTTAGCAGTTAGAAGTCTGTTAGCAGTTTATTAACCGTTTGTTAGCAGTTAGCAGTTTATTAGCATTTAGCAGTCTGTTAGCAGTTAGAAGTCTGTTAGCAGTTTACTAACCGTTTGTTCGCATTTGGCAGTCTGATAGCAGTTTATTAGCATTTAGCAGTCTGTTAGCAGTTAACTGTTAGCTCTGTTAGTCAGTGCATTAGCCTCGTTTAACGCTAACTAAACTCTTCTTCAGGTCGAACCCTGAGGCGTCTGAGGGCGGCCCCCCCGCCCCCCCTCCCAACCTCACTAGTAACAGACGACTGCAGCAGACGCAGGCGCAGGTGGACGAGGTGAGAACGATAAACGGACGTTAGAATAACAAACATTATTATCCGCTAACGTCTGACTGAGACGTGTTCTCTAACAGGTCGTAGACATCATGCGCGTTAACGTGGACAAAGTCCTGGAGCGCGATCAGAAGCTGTCGGAGCTGGACGACCGCGCCGACGCCCTCCAGGCCGGAGCTTCACAGTTTGAGAGCAGCGCCGCTAAACTCAAGAATAAGTACTGGTGGAAAAACTGCAAGGTCAGCAAAAACACGTCAACATAACAATAATAAGTCAACATGACAACGTAATAATAATAACATGTCAACATAATAACAATATGTAAACATAATAATAAAATGTCAACATAATAATAATAATATAACATGTCAACATAATAATAATATGACAACATAATAATAATAATAATAATATAACATGTCTGTGTGATAGTTTGGTTGCACAAAAACAATAACTTTATGCCAATACATCAGCAAATCAATGTGAAAACACCAAAAACTTCTCATTCCTCCTTTAATATTATGAAGCTCCGCCCTCTCTCTGTTGTCCAATCCGCGCACAGATAGAGGGCGGGTTCATGTTTGATTGACAGGTCTGGATTAACAGGGATTAAAGAGCAGCTGTGAGTGGAATTCATCACTGAAACAAACAGTGTGTGGATTAATACACCACTGAAAATAGTCCCCATACACACACACACACACACACACACACACACACACACACACACACACACACACACACACACACACACACACACACACACTCTAATCTGACCTCTGTCATGTGATTTCCGCTCACAATGATTAAAAGACAAATATAACTAAGGGAAATCCTCACTTTTACTCCCTAAATAAATCAAAAAAATATTTTTAAATGTATAATATGTATAAATAAAGCAAAATTGTTCACATCAAACAAAAAGAAAATTTGTTTACATTATTTTTTATGCAAAATGTCTGTTATTAGTCTATTAGCAGTTAGCAGTCTGTTAGCATTACATTATTGTTTATGTAAAATGGGTTTTTAATGAATGAAACAAACTGTACTTTATCAAAAATATTTAAAAAAAATATATTTTTGTTTAATATTTTGGCAAAATTAGTCAAATCATCCTGACATAATTGTGAATAATTAAAAAAAATCCTTTAACTGAATTGAAGGCAACATCAAGCAACGTAAAACATTATTTAGTTTAAAAATAATAACAATTAATAGATTCAATATTAATCATTAATGAAAATACTTAATTGGCCAAATTTGGATGTTTTTTAATCTTCTATTTTATTTTATTCTTCTGTTTGTTTATTTTCTCTTTCAGATGATGATCATTATGGCGATAGTCGGAGTTATTTTTGCCGGAGTGATTTTCTGTGAGTAATAGAGTTTTTTTTTCGCACCGTTTTCATTTTATTTTAAGGGAAATTTGCAGCATAGATCTATAAACATAGAGCAGCAGACCGTGTTGTCACTGATTCTCACAGAGTTTTTCTGTGGTTTTTTTCTTCAGTGTATTTCTTCTACTGAGCGACTCTTCATCTTCACATCGTCTGACGTTTTCTCCAAAAACTCATTTTAATTATTATTGTGCTGCAGATTTTGTATTATTGTTGTTAAAATCCTTATTCTCAGATTACTGACACTGTGTTACAACACTAGGTGGCACTGTGTTACGTTTTCTGTTCGTCAGAAAAACAGACGAGTGACGTCATGTTGGAACTACAAAAGGACTATAACAAGAATCATGCAATGCTGTTTTCTAACACTAGAGGGTGTACTTAGTCTATTTACATGCTAACTATATAAATATATAATATATATTTATATAGTATACTGTATATTAGTATATATATTATATTAAATATATATATAAATTACAGTGGTTAAATAAAAAGCAAACTTTAACCTTAAAGCGCTCCGAGAAAATATACTAATTATTTACTTAAATAATCTATTTTTATTTCATTCTTAATTTTTCTGGGTATTGTGCAATACTATTTTCCAACACTAGAGGGTGAACTGTTAGATTTAATGAAGAGATATTTGGGATAAAATAATAAAAATCAAGGCTAGGAAAATGAATGTGAAGCTGCTGCTCACTTTATCTCTTTATTGTTGTTTACTTAGCAATACAACGAACATTTAAAATCAAAGATACGTGTGCGTTTAACATGCAAACGTTAACTTAAGCAAATAAGAAAAATTCTATCTAAGCAATATCATTGACGAGGTATAGCGTAACTTTCAGATGACAAACGTTAGCTGTTGTTTGCTGTCCAATCAGAGACTAATATATTGTCACGTAGAGTTCGGACTACAAAAATGGCTGAAACTTATCAACGCTAGTGGCGTGTAATACCGTTTGCCAAGACTAGGAGGCGAGTGAGTCAATTTTAATGGAGAGATATCAGAGAACAGAAAAACAAATAATAAAAATCAAGGCTGGGAAATTTAACGTGAAGCAGCTGCTCGTGTATCTTTATATCATTGTTGTTGTTGTTTACCTAGCAAGGCAACAAAAGTTTAAAATCAAATATACAATGTGCGCATTTAAGACGCAAATGTTAGGCAAATTAAAAAAAAAAAGAGTATTATTATTGCAGGCATATAACAACCTTCGGCTGTCCAATCAGAGAAACCGACTAAAATGTTGTCCCATAGAGTTCGGACTACAAAAACAGCCTACGCATATCAATGCTAGTAGCGTGTAATACCGTTTTCCAACACTAGAGGGTCACTACTGCATAACAGAGCAATAAAGTGATTTAAAAAATCAAATGTTAACATCTACTTTGAGCTAATAAAGATGAAACGGGGAGGATAAAAACATTTACTACCGAGTCATTGTCTGAGTCTAACTATGCTGCCCCCTGGTGGATCAGTGCATCCACTGCAACTGTGGGACAAACTGGTGCTTTTAAAGATTATGACCTGAAGAAAGCACTTATTAATTTATGTAGACATTTTGTTTCTGTTGAACTTGTGCTTCAGTTTGGTTCTTTTCCTCACTTTGTGTTATTTTTTGGGGGTTAGCTACGAAGCGAGATTACCTCTTATCTCGCTAACTTCTGAGATTTAATCAGTGTGTGCTGTCCTACGAAGCTCGCTAACGTCTTATGGAGCTAAATCACCATGGTAACTTAGGCTGAACAGCTAACCTGGTCGAGAGCAGGTTTTGTTTTGGCTCGGATCTGATGGAGTACTAAAGCCCCGCCTCCTGACCAATCAGTTCTCTTAGAAAGCGAGCTGTCCATTGTTGGAAGATCCTGGTTGGTGCAGATCTGACAGCTCCGTTTAGGAAAGAAGATTATTAATTATAAATGTAATCCTTTCATTTACTGATGACGTCCTTTAGGAAAGATAGAGATTTATATCTGATGGACTGATCTATAGTCAGCTGATGAAGTCATTAATTAATCAATTTATTAATTCATACTATAATACGCTGACAGCATCATCAGGAACATACCACAGTGAAACAATGTGTTCTCATCCCTGTGTGTGAATAGTTCTACTTGAATAGAAACACGTGTGTGCTGTAATAAAGTTTAACTGATCAGAGCGCTGTGCATTTTTCATCCAATGGATTCATATCATAAATAATCTGACACTTTTACACATTCACAGAGTTGGTGATTTGCTACCAGCATTCCCTTATGGTGCGCTGCACTAACACTGTTGCTCTTCACTGTCATCATTAATTTAAATTAATTATATTTATTTATGATCATAAAATGTTCCTCCTGTAAATACGCTCGATCTGCCAGGTTCTCCATTGATTGGTCAGACGCTGCAAGCTCCACCCCTTTTGTGAACGCGCACGTACCGAGGTTGAAATCACTTGACTTAATATAGCGTGTTGTTATCGACCTTCATAGGACAGCTTCTCTCTGACAGGGAATGTTTGGTTAGTTGAATCCAGCTAACAGAGATGAATCCATAGATTCATAGTATAGGGCCTTTATGTTTATTGTCCAATAATTTGGGTTTTTATTATTATTGTGAATGTGCTTTTATCCACTTGTTACTGTAACTTTTCTTTATGTAGTGAAATAAACGTGTTCAGGTTGAATGATCTTTGACTGAATGTGTTCAAAAAATAAAAGTGTGTTTGTGAGAAATGTGTGAAGAATTGTTATTTTCATTTTCCACAACATGAAGTGAAAAATCTCGGTTTTTGAGTTAAATCTGGTGAAATTCAATCGTTTTTATAATTTGTTCTTAACCAAATAAATATAGGGGACTAAATTCAAATAAAAATAAACGAATAAATGATCATATTTGTATTTTCTTTTTTATTTCCACTTTTCAGTAATCAATCTATAATTAATTTTTGCATTTTCTAATTTAATGATGTATTTCTATTTTAACCAGTATTTTTTTTTTATTTCATTTGAAATTTTTAATGTTCCTTTTTTTCACATTTATTTGTTCATTTAATTTAAATATTAGCAGGTTTGTTTCCATAAATAAGGCAGGATGAAGAATTTTTTGATTCTCACTAAAAGCTAAATTTAAGGTACAAGTATAAATAATATATATTCACATCTCTTTTAGGGGCTTCATGGAATCAAATCAACTAGTCACTAGATAACATGTCCACTAGTCAAACTGTAACACCGATGTGTCAGAAAGCGCAGCAGTTACAACATAACATGATTACTAGTTTAACCAGAACACCGACGGGCCCAGGAGTGCTCAACGTATCACAAGGGAACATGATCACCAGTTTACCCATAACACCAACTGGTCTGACCACTCAGTGTGTCAGACACTAGTAACAAGATAACATCGTTACTAATCTGACTGTAACATCACATCCACGCACAGTCACCAGATAACATGATCACCAATGGAAACAGGACTAATGATGGACACATGAAGGGTGCTAATGTTGCTAATGGTGTTACGGGTGGACTAGTCGTCATGTTATATTGTGACCGTGGTGTAAATCAAATGTAAACAGAGTTTTTTGTCGAACATTTTTTATTTAGGTCCCAAAAAACCATCATAATAACATTATATCAATAATATTAATACAGAAGTTGAAAAAAGAGGAAAAAATAAAAGAGCTTTTCTGCCTTTTCTTCAGCTGTCGGGATTTGATCCGCCAGAAAAACTTTGAGTTCGTTTGAAAAAAGGAGGGAAAAAAAAACAAGTGAAGTGGGCGTGGCTTCAAGCTTGGCGGTGCTGTCTGTCATTCTTCTGTGCACCAATCAGGAATGTCGAGCTGAGGCTGAGGGGGCGGGGCTTATCGAGGTAAAGAGTCAGGTTTTACTGCTGCGACATCTGTGGAGGAAACAACGTGAGAACATTATAGATAATAGTTATAGATCAGTTATAGATAAATATCTATAGATAATAGTCATAGATAATAGTTATAGATCACAAAACGGTACCCTTCATAAAACTATCATAAAAATGTTGAATATAAATATTTTTTCACATCAGATCTTTTCAAGAACTTTAGACCTAACCGAAAGTTTGTCATATTTTTTTTGTCATAAAACTATTTTTTTCAATGACAAAAACACAAAATGTAATTTTTTTTTCAAAAATTAGATCAAAAATTAAATATTTGGTATGAAGTTATTACAGCCTTGAGTAGATCAATAATTACAGGAACATTGATTTTGAGGCATTATTACTTTTAGAGCTATGAGCGTATAAGTAAGACAATCGTACCCATTACACACACCTTCACACACACACACACACACACACACACACAACTCCTCTATGTGTCATCATGCATTTTGAAAGGGGGCGGGGTCATCTCATCTAAAAGCTGTTTTCCGTATAATTTAAAGGTAGAGGCTTAGATTAATTATACTATATGTTAATATAACTGTATATCCAGAATATGTGGTTATAATGGGAGTTACCAAACACAAAGAGTGTCTTCTGTTCTATACATGTTGCCATAAAAGTGATCATGGAATTATGAACGTGCCCAACAGCGCTGGTGAGAACCCCGCTAATGCTAATGCTAATGCTAAGTGTTTACCTGCTGCTGTGTCTGTGTGTCTGGTCCTCTGCTGGCCAGACGACTCAGGATGTTCCTCTCAGACATCTGCAGTCTGACGGCCACGGGCGGTATCCTAGCGATGGTGGCGGGGAGGCGGGTCACGTCTGCCTTCATGTCGCTAAGTAGCTCCTCCAGTTGCTTCAGCACTGAAACACGTTAGCATACACGTTAGCACACAATATAACCATCACAGACCAGTGTAAACCAGTATAACCCATTTATATTTATATATAAACGTTAATCGCTAACCTAGCATAGCCACTGACTATCATCAGATTTCCAAATGTAGATGTATGTTTGTAAACAGTAAAGTTGTGGGCGTGTACTGGTACCTTTGTGCAGGACGGCGTTGGCTGGTTTGTTCCCAGACATGGACTCCTTACTGAGGTGCTGGTGAGACTCAGCCAAACACTCCACCTCACTGAAGCGTGTGTTGAGGGCCATGGAGGGGTGGGACGGGTCCTCGGACATGTTCAGGTACGCCGCTCGTCTCAGCTGCTCCTCAATCACCAGCGCCTGCTCCAGGAGCTGAACAGGAAGTGGTCAGAACACGGCCCACTACACAGGAAGTAGAACTCTTCTTCTTCTCTTACCTTAAACCTTCGGGCCAGGAACTTGTTCTTGATCTCCAGGAAGTTCCCTCGGTTCATCTCTCCTTTGAACGGCTCGTTGAGGATGACGAACTTCACGTCGTTCTGGATGTCCTGCCAGCGGGCGTAGCCGTGTCTGAGGGGCGGGGTCAAGGTCCCTGTACGTACTCTGATTGGATCAAAAACATGCATGCCCCTCCCAGTGCGGTATGGCGTAGGAAAGGATACTGGATGATGCCGGCCAGCAGCCAGTAGTCGTGGCGTCGGTGCCAGATCTCGTTGGTTTTCTTGGTGACGGTAGCGGCTCGTTCTTCATTCTGCCATAAGGAGTGCAGCTCTGAGGGGGCGGAGTCACAGAACACCAATCAGCATCAAGACGCAGCACTTAGTGACTAAAGTGTTTATGATTTATGACATTTATATTATTATTTATAATATTAACAGTTATTTCATTAACATTTATATAACATTTACACTGTTATCTATAACAATAACATTGACATTATAATATATATATATATAACAATAATATTTACATTATTACTTATAAAATTAACATTTACATGATTATTTATAACATTAACATTTTATTATTATTTTCATTTCTGAAACAATTTCTCGTGTTTCAAAAAAGTCCAAGAGGAAAATATGTAAGAATTTTATTTGAAAATATATTTAAATGAGTTATTATTTGTAAAAATCCAATCAAATGTAATTAATTTATGTAAAAGTTCAATAACTTAATTAGCATTAGCATTAGCCTCCTGTTTTGTACTTCTGATCACCTGTGAATCCTCCGTCTGCGATGTTGAACATGAAGCGTGTTTTGACCTTCTTCTTCTCCTCGCTGACTCCGCCCACCGGGGTCGGTGCAGCGCCCACAGAGGCCGAGGCCCCGCCCTCTTTGCTGCCATCGCCGTTCTGCATTTTGATTGGCTCTTCGGGCTTCGGCGTTTCCTTCACATCTGCAGGAGGTCAAAGGTCAACGGCTGAACTGGTAGAGTGTGTGCGTGTTTTTGTGTGTGTGGTACCTTTCTTTTCGTCTACAGGAGGCGACGTTTCCATCTTCTCTTCTTTCTTTTCTTCAGCTACAAACAAACAAACAAACGTTTATCTTCATGTTTATTTTGATCTAAATCTACGTTAAATAAAAATGAAGCTCGTTCACCTTTGACCTCTGTCTCGTCTGGTTTGACCTCTGCTTTTGTCTCCGTTGGCGACTCAGCATCCTCTGGCTCCTCCTCCTCACTCTTCTTCACCTTCTCTCCCTCCTCTTCCTCCTCCTCCTCTCCCTCAGCCTCTCCGTTGCTGGGTTTGTCCGTCTCCATCGGCTGCTCCCCGTTACTCTTCTTCTCTGGTGGTTCGGCCTCGGCCGCGCTCTTCTTCTCTTTCTCCTTCTCTTTCTCCTCCTCCTCGTCCTCGTCGTCCGGGATGGCGATCACCTGAGGGGGCGGAGTCACAGGTGAGTGAGTTTAAAGGTCACCTGATGATTGCGCTACAGGGAATGAACTGAGGACGTTTTACCTCGTCGTCTTTCCCAGAGTCTGCTCCGTTCTTCTCTGGTTCTCCCTCCTTCTCCTTCTTCACGTCTTTCTCTCCGTCTTTAACGGACTCGTCGCTCTTTGACTCGTCGACTGGAAACAAACAAATAAACATGTTCACAACAAAGCAGTAGAACAAGAAGGTCTAATTCATTTTAGTTCAGGGGCCAAATATGTTAATTATAATAATATCAACATTATTGTGCCATAGTTTACATTTCTATGTAAACATATATTTTTATTTCATTATGAATAGTTATTAAATATTTTATAATTTGTGGAAAATTTAAAGATTTTGTAAGAATTTTGACTTTGATCAGGAAGAGAAGTGAAATGTAGTGGATTTTATTTAATATGAAAATATTTTAATAATTATTAACTACGTATGTGTGAGACGTAAAACTGTAACATAATTCACCAGGTTTGTGTTTAATTTCAATGGAATGAACAGTTTTTTGTAGAATTTCTGTGGAATTCTATAGAATTACAAATAAAGGTCAATTATCTGAACTCAATTACATTTCAATTATGATTACAACATATTTAACATTTACATTGTTATTCATAACATTTACATTGTTATTCATAACATTTACATTATTATTTATAATATTAACATTATTATATAAAATTAACATTATTAATACTAACATTAACATTATTAATACTAACATTAACATTTACATTATTATAACATTAACATAATTATTTATAACATTAACATTATTATATAACAATTATATTATTATTATTATACAACTGACAATATTATTAACAACATTTACATAATTATTTATAATAATTACCATTATTATTTATAACATTACTATTTACATTACTATATGACAATAACATGCACATTATTATTCACAACTTTAGCATTTACATTGTTATTTATAACATGTTTTAATGTGTGTGTGTTACCTGTAGCAGGTGTGTTAGGTTGTGTATCTGCTGGTGTTCCTGTTGAAGGTGTTTTTCCAGGTGATTCAGGCTGAGCTGCAGCTCGTTTGTTTTCCTCCAGTTCAGCCATCCACGGCATCGACCACTGACCGTTCACGTGCTCAAACTCCTGCACCTGCAACAGGAAGTAGACCATGAGCATCACACACACACACACGCGCACACACACGCACACACACATTGCTTTGGTTTGTTTGTTTACCTTCTTGCGTATGAGCGACATGACACCGATGCGTGTGAGGACGTGTTGGCGGGAAAGTCCTTCCCTGGGAACGCCGTCAGCAAACGTCTCCGCTCCGTCAGCACCAGGTTCACAGAGGTGACGCATGAACAGGGACACGTACGCTCTGAGAGAGAGAGATTAAAGACTTCCTGTCACATGGTCTGTGTTCAACATCTCATTGTCAGTGTCACATCTAAATGAGTACGTAAGTATGAAAACATTAAGTAGGTGAAAAATAACCAGATGTAGACTTTAAGTGTGCACACTAGTCATACTAGTGATGCATTGGGAGCTGAATGTCAAGCTAAAATAAATCACTAACCGTGCCAGAGAAAGGAAATGTAATTGAAAAAAAGAGGAATAATTAGTTTAAACTGGCAAATAATGGACAAGACAAATTGTGAATGTAGTTAAATTGGCAAAAATAATCATGAAATATGGTGAAAGAGGTTCAAAGTGACAATAATGGACCAACATATGTGACATTAGGTGTAAAAGTGATAGAAAGGGTTTATAAGTGCTGAATATGTCTGGAAAGTGGAAAAATGTGTAGAAAAGACATTGAAATAGAGGAAATGTAGCAAAAATACATTAAAAGGAGCAAAAATATGGCAAGAAAAAGTGATGAAAATAGGTTAAAATATGGTGAGTTTGGTGAATTTGCAGAAAAAAAATAAAAATAAGCAAAAATAAGCTCAAAATCAGGAATAAAATTAGTTAAAAGTGATGAAAAATGGTGGAAAAGTTGGTGAAATGGGATTTTAAAAAGCACAGAAATTGGTTTAAAGTTGCAAATTAGAAAAAAATTACAAAAAACTGTCAAAAAATGGGTTCAAAGTGTCAATATTGGAACAATTGGTTTAAACTGGCAAATAATGGGGATGACAAATCATGACAAATGTGGTTAAATTGTCAAAAATAAGCATGAAATGTGGTGAAAAGAAATGAAAAGTGACAGTAATTAGGTGGGAAAAGTGGTAGAAATGGTTTATAAAAGCTGAAAATGTCACTTTCAAGACATTTCTGTAATGTATCAAAAATGTACTAAAAGGAGCAAAAATACGGCAAGAAAAAGTGATGAAAATATGTTAAAATATGGTGAGTTTGGTGAAGTTGCAGTACTGTCGTTTTTTGTGTATGTGTTTTATTTTCATTTCCATGTTTGTTATGTTGTATAATAACATCTGCATTCTTAAAAGAATCTGTTTATGATAAACAATGAAGATGTAATATTTCTGACTGGTTTATATATTTTGTTTGCAATATAAAAAAGAAATAAAAAAATGCTCCCACAGCTTCCTGTCACATGGTAACGTACTTGAACTCCTTCTCTGATTTTCCGCGCAGGTCTCTGACCAGCCACTGAGTGGTGAAGGCGTCCTGGGGGGGCATCCCATAACGCATCACTGCGTTCAGGAAGGCCTTCCTCTGCCGGGAGTTAAAGCCCAACACCTGGAGGAGAAGAAGAAGAATCTGATGGTCAGAGATGAACGACTCCACTCAGGTACTGATCACGTGACCAACGCTCACCTCTATGTTGCCTCCCACTCTGGCCAGCAGGGGGGGCAGTGGTTTGTCTTTGTCGCTCCTCGGGCCCCTCCTGTTCAGACGCCGTGAGTTGGCTGAAAGCAGGAACACGGTTATTTTCACAATAAAAAGTAGAAAAATAACTTTTTAGAGGCAGAAAAAACAAACTCATTTCTAATAAAAGGGTTCTCAACCGTGGGGTCAAGACCCCATTTGTGGTTGAGAGACACTGGGAAGAGGGTCGCCAGATGCTTTCAAGAATCAAAGAATATTTTCTGAACAATTTGAGCCAATTTTTGCTTATTTTTACCATTTTACTGCAACTACACCAACTGCACCATATTTTAATCTATTTTCTTGCCATATTTTTGCTACATTATTCCCATTTCTGACACTCCTACATCACATTTCTGCAAATTTTTCCACTTTCCAGACATGTTCAGCACTTATAAACACTTTCCACCACTTTTCCACCTAATGTCACATATATTGACCCATTATCACGTTTAACCTCTTTTCACCATATTTCATGCTTATTTTTGCCAATTTAACCACATTCACCATTTGTCATGCCCATTATTTGTTCCTACTTCCTTTAAATTACATTACCCCTTCCCCTTTCCCCCACTTTTAAGCCAATAATGACACTTTAAACCCTTTTAAACACTATTTCTGACCAATTTTGCAACTTTAAACCAGTTTCTGTGGTTTTTAAAATGTCATTTCACCACCTTTTGAACATTGAACTCATTTTATTTCTGATTAAAACAAGGATTTCTATCTTTATGATGACTTCATACTAAAAGGTTGAGAAGGAAGTCGTATAAACATTCACCTTCTGTCCTCTCATCAAAGTCTTCGTCTCCTTCTTCAGATGCCACGGAGTAATCGGACTGACCGTCGGACTGGTCATCCTGCCAGTCGGCTGTGACGCACACACACACAGACGTCATTAAAAGCTGCTCACACACTCCTTCCTGCGTGTGTGTGTGCTAACGTGCAGTGACTCACGCTCACCTCTGTCCTCCTGGGAGCCGTCGTTGTAGTTGACCTGTTTACGGATGCGTTTTCCTTTCCCCAGGTTTCGTGCCAGGTCCTCCTGCTGCTGCTCGTAGTGATGCCTCAGCAGTTTCTCCCAGTAGTCGGGGTCCACGCTCTCCTCCTGTTTGATGATCTCCCTCTGCACCTCCTCCTCCTGGGACACAGGAAACACATTCACATCGATCAATGATCTACCGTCACTACAGAAATACAAAGATAAAACCTAACCACTACGGAGAGAAAAATCATCATCTCAGAATTCAGATTTTTATGGTAAATAATTTAAAAGTTTAACACTTTTTTATATAATAATGAAGCACTTTTTAAAAATCACTTTAACATCATTAAAAAAAACTCACTTTAAAGGACTTTTTGACCCATAAAAGTTATTTTAAATGATTCCTCAGGTCAAGCTACAGCGTTGACAGCATCAATGCTCTGAGCAAAGCTTCCCTCTTGAAATACTGACTATGTAAGTTTAGAGAGACGGACCGTCTTTGGCCAGGTCATGTGACCTGGAGAACGTTTCACTTTACGGCAGTCATGTGACCAAGGCTCAGATATAGTCATTGGGCTAAAAGGCTTTTGCTAGTATATTTCTGCCAGTTCGACTCCTGATCATGGCCGTGGCCAGAAAAAAGTTTAAAACTGCTTCTGAGGAGGCTAAAAAGACGCCGCCGAGAGCCGGCCCGCCTTCCGCCCGGCGCCGGACACCGACCTGCGCACGCCGGGTCGCCCGTCCCCCGGGCCGACCCCTGGCGAGGAGAGAAGTGCGATGCCAATCCTTATCCCTAAGCTACAGGTCAACTACTGTCTGCATACACAACCAAAAGACAAAGGAGGCGGGCCCGGACTGACTGACTGTTGATTTTTGCGATGGTGCTGCGGCGCTTGCGGCCACTATGGGTGCTTGACGTGAAAGTTACAGGTCTAGCGCCCCCTAGTGGCCAAAAGTTACAGTGTGCCTTTAAAATAATGAAAACATTTAAAAATTTAATTAAAAAACCTCACTTTAAAATAATGAAAAGTCAGTTCTGTGCAGCTAATGATCTTAATTAATCGAGCAGTTCCTGTGATGAACTGAAGGTGGCAGTGTTTGATCTGTTTTCTTAATTACGCCCCTGGTTCTGAGCTACAACATGTTTTTTTTGTTGCTTTGTTTTCTTTTGTCTTTTGATTTTCTTTTTGAAAGAATTATTTTGAATACAAGTTTAGACATTACAAAGGACATTACGTTTGGAAGAAATGTGCTTGTATTGTTAGGGAATGTTTGTTGTACTTTTTTGAAAACAAACATAAATAAATAAGTGAGACGCTGACCTCCTCCTCCTCGTCTTTCACCACGTACTGAGCCACTTTGAACGAACTCAGGTACTCGTTCATGCTCTGCAGCTCTTTGTCGTCCGTGGCGTCCTGGTTCCGGTCCAGGAGGCGGTCGATGGCCTTGTCGTCGTAGTGGATCACGCTGCTGTCCTCCTCTTTGTTCTCACCTGGGGCGGCACACACGAGGGGTGGGGGGTTAGTGGGGCTGCTCTGAGCTCATACCTCATGGCGTTCACCGCTCATCACCTTCAAGTTCGTCTTTGAACAGCTGCTCCGTTCCAAACTTCAGGATGTCGTCTAGCTCCTGTTTGGACATGGAACCGGTCTTTGATCCCAGACCAGGTCGCACCACCAGGTGGGTCAGCATCATCTTCTTCTTGGCCACCTGTGAGGAAGACGATGTTTCAGACCAGGACCAGCTCTCAGAGTGAGATCTCTCCATACCTGAGTGATTCTCTCCTCCACCGACGCCTTCGTCACAAAGCGATAAATCATCACCTTCTTGTTCTGACCGATTCGATGAGCTCTGCTGAAGGCCTGGACAAAAATATCATTAAACACAATTATAGAATACATTTATATAACACACAAAAATAAAAACATAAACTGAAAATGGGTGGACAAAAATTTTTAAAAGTTATTTAAACTAAAACTTTATTTATATTAAAATAAAAAAACCATGCTATTTTATCCATGAATTCTTATAAAGATATGTAAATGTATTTTTGTGTAAAAAAGATTCCATCCTTTAAAAAAAAAAATTAATGGATAATTAAAACAATTGCTAATTTTCCAAAAATTATTTTACTTTCATCACCAAGGGTTAGCATTGAACTTGTACGATAAATATTCGTAGAGATATAGAAACTTTAGATCTTTGACACTTGACGCGACCTTCACAATAAAGGTCGACTGCACATCCTTAACATTGTCCCTATGAGACGACATGTCATTAGTGCTGCATTAAGAGCCTAGGAGGAGTTTTAAGACAAAGGAGTTACAGAAGAAAAATAATAACTCCTACGATTACAATTTTCAATTACCAAATACAATTATGAAAGAAGTTTGAAAACATCAAAGGCTTCCTGTCGACCTGAACAAAGTGTAAACCCTAAAGGAGAGAGAAACGCGTGCGTAGCGTACCTGGATGTCGTTGTGGGGGTTCCAGTCTGAGTCGTAGATGATGACGGTGTCGGCCGTGGCCAGGTTAATACCCAGACCTCCAGCCCTGGTCGACAGCAGGAAGGCAAACTGTGGAGCACCAGGAGCTGGGGGACACAGGGGCGAGTTAGAGGGGCCACAGAGGGAGGAGAGAGAGAGTGGTCGTGTCTAAACTGACCGTTGAAGCGATCGATGGCCTCCTGCCTCATCCCTCCTGTGATGCCTCCATCGATCCTCTCGTACTTGTAGCCTTCGTTCTCCAGGAAGTCCTCCAGCAGGTCCAGCATCTTGGTCATCTGCAGAGAAGAGAAGAGGGGAGGGGCTTAGCTTCAGAGCGCTACGTAGGTTGGTGTGTGTGTGCGTCGTCGACCTCTAACCTGAGAGAAGATGAGCACACGATGTCCTCCGTCCTTGAGCTTCCTCATCATCTTCATCAGTAGCAGCAGCTTCCCTGCAGCCTTGGTGAGAGCCTGTCCTTCGTACATGCCGTTGGGCAGCCTCGGAGCTTCCTGTTGGAGGTCGCCACATATTAGTTTCACAATAAAATCACACGTTTCACATTTAACCCCAAAGTGGCATTAATGTGACACGGTTTAAAAGATGACAATGATTTCTCACATTTCATGGCAAACAAAGACATTTAAGGTCGTTTCTATTCACGTTTCTGAGGAAAATTTACTGTAACTTCTGTAGTATATGTTTAAAATGACTTTTTAATGAAAAATACAAAACGCACTTTCAAATAATGAAAAATAAAAACCGAACAAAAACTTACTTTAAAATAATCAAAGATAAAAAACATCACTTTAGGATATGTTGCAACTTTTTTTAAACTTAAAATTGAAAGTGTGACTTATACAATGGTGCGACTTATGTCAATTCTATCAATTCAAATTCAGCGTGACCATCAATTACTTTAGTAAATCACCATTGAGGGTGTAGACGTCTTACTTCCTTTAAAAGTCCCAAATTCTATAAAACTCTGACGCGCTCTGACTACTACATTATTTGCAGAAATAGATTGAATTTGCAAAACCTTGACATTTTTTTGCAAATTATCCCACAGAATTCTGTCAAATTACATTGAATTTATAGACAACTGCTTCCAAATTTGATTAAATTAACGCTAAGCTGTGTCTGTAGGGGGCGTACCATGGCGGCTCCGGGGAAGAGGTAGGGATGGTTGCAGCACTTCTTCAGGTCCATGACCACGTTGAGGAGCGACACTTGGTTTCCTCCTCCTTTGGTGTTCAGAGCATCAAAGTTCTTGGTCAGGATGAACTTGTAGTATTTCCTGAAAACAGAAAAACGTTCCTTTATTTATTCTGAGACAGATTCCAGGGAGTGTTGAAGTGGAAAAACACGGTGACAAAAACACACGAGACACAAAACAACAACAAAGTTAGAAAAAGAAAGATAAAAAACTACCTACAAATCACACCAAACGCACAAAAACAAATCAAAAGCTACAAAAACACCAAAAATGACAAAACTATCTCAAAAGACACAAGATGACAGTGCAGAGGCAGAAACTGTGCACATGCTGCTGCAGTTGAGTAGGAACTAGTTTGCTGAAATCTTCATGAAGCAGGTGAGAGAGTAAAACTGGCAGGAAATACAAAAACACACAAAAAAATCTAAAAGAAAATACACAACATGACATGACGATGAAAATACACAAAACAACAAAAAACCCACAAAACAATAACTAAAATGTGCAAAAATACTCCAGAAACATAAAACAACAACAAAAGTACAAAAATAAATGTAATGCACAAAATGAAAATACGCAAAACAACAAAAATACAAAAAACAAAGAAAATAAAAGAAAACTGAACTAAAAACACAAAATAAACAAAAACAACGAGAAGAAAATATTAATAGCGCAATAACAAAAACTCAAGAAAAAAAACCACACAAGTTTAAGGACAGTAACTCTTGTTGTAGAGCAGAGGTCCCCAACCCCTGGGATGCGGACCGGTACCAGTCCGTGTGTCAACTGGTACCGGGTCGCACACACAGAATATATCATTTATATTATTTCCGTTGTATTTATTATGGAAGCATGAACGATGTTTTGGAAAATCATCGGATTCTCTCTCCTACATTTGTCTGTGACACATGTCAAGGTTCCTGCCTCGGTCATTGGCTGGAGCATCCCCTTTAAAGCACATCTTAAAGGGGATGCTCCGGTCGGTAATTTACAGCTGCAGTAAAACCTTCCAGATAGCAAAATGAACAAAAAACTTTATTTATTGCGACAGGTAGTTCCCACGCACCATAATATACGACTCTCTGATGAGGCAATGAAGCCTTCAAAATGTTCTGCCACTTGTGAACCAAACATTCTGCATTAAAAAACAAGCCTTTGGAATATTTTACATGAAGAAAAGTGTGAACAAGACAAACAGATGCAATGGTGAGTTGTATTTTTCATGCACTTTATATTTGTTTTTGTGGCGTATCTTCTGATGAAGGCATGTTTAACTTTGACGCTGTTAATAAAGTTGTCCACACAATGAATTCACCTTTATTATTATATTTAGAAAATGACATCTTAAAGGCAGGTCTGAGAAAACCTTATCTGACATTAAACTGGTCCATGGGACAAAAAATGTTGGGGACCACTGTGGTGTGTGGTGTGGTGACGGTGTTAACTGGTGACTTACTTCTGCATGGGGCTGAGCTCCACACGTACGATCAGCTCAGTCTTTGACGGCATGTGTTTGAAGACGTCGGCCTTCAGTCTGCGCAGCATGTGAGGACCCAGCATGTCATGGAGCTTCTTAATCTGATCCTCCTTCGCTATGTCGGCAAAGGCCCTCCAGAAACAACCTCCAGTTTACTGGGAACACATCAGTATATACAATTACAATCCCCACTCCCTCAGTTTATAAATTAGCCATTACCACCCCACTCCCTCATTGATAACCAATGACACCCACTCCATCAGTTTATACCATTACAACAAACCCCACTCACTCAGTATTACCATTAAACCCCACTCCCTCATTTATACCAATTACACCCAACTCCCTCAGTTGATACCATTACACCCCACTCCCTCAGTTTAAGATACCATTACCCCCACTCACCCAGGAATAGACCATTAACACCCCACTCCCCTCAGTTTATACCAATGACACCCCACTCCCGCAGTGTATACCATTAAATACCATTACAACACAAAACAACCCTACATTACACCCCACTCCCTCAGTATATACCATTACACCCCACTCCCTCAGTTTATACCATTACACCCCACTCCCTCAGTTTATACCATTAACCCCACCCCTCAGTTTTATACCATTACACCCCACTCCCTCAGTTTAGACCAGTGACACCCACTCCCTCAGTTATACCATACACCCCACTCCCTCAGTATATACTCATTACCCCACGCCTCAGTATAAATTACACCCCACTCCCTCAGTTTATACCATTACACCCCACTCCCTCAGTTTATACCATTCCACCCCACTCCCTCAGTTTATACCATTACACCCCACTCCCTCAGTTTATACCATTACACCCCACTCCCTCAGTTTATACCATTACACCCCACCCCTCAGTTTATACCATTACACCCCACTCCCTCAGTTTATACCATTACACCCCACTCCCTCAGTTTATACCATTACACCCCACTCCCTCAGTTTATACCATTACTCCCCACTCCCTCAGTTTATACCATTACACCCCACTCCCTCAGTTTATACCATTACACCCCACTCCCTCAGTTTTATACCATTAACCCCCACTCCTCAGTTTATACCATTATCCCCACTCCCTCAGTTTATACATTACACCCCACTCCCTCAGTTTTATACCATTACACCCCACTCCCTCCGTTTATACCATTACAACCCCCCCCCTCAGTTTATACCATTACACCCCACTCCCTCAGTTTATACCATTACACCCCACTCCCTCAGTTTATACCATTACACCCCACTCCCTCAGTTTATACCATTACACAAATCAAACTGCTTATTTGTTCTATGCTTTCATTTCAGAGTGCAACACAATAAACTGAATAATTTCCAGTAAAAAAATGGAAAAAATATATAAACTTTTGAGTTTATATTTCTGTCGTTATGTTAGTGTTTTTGAGTCATTTTGTAGTTGTTTTTTTGCATTTCTTCTGTCCATTTACAAACTTGGACCCGGTTTCTATGTCCAAGATATTAACATCCATTAGATCTTTGAAAAAAAACTAGTTTCTGTGATAAATTCACAGACTTTCTGTCAAAGGTAACTTTTTTCTGTGAATTTCAGTTTGTTTTCTTTTTAATTACTTTAAACTTGAATAAAGTTTACCCAGTATTAGACACAGGAAGTGGATGTGATGTTGGATTACTGAGCTGTAGATAAAACAAACTGTGGGATTGTGACGTGTAACGTGTTGTCAGTAAATGCTAACGTGGCTAAAGGCTAACGAATCTCTCACCTGAACCTCTCTGGCGTGAGGAAGTTGAGCAGATGGAAAAGCTCCTCCAGGTTGTTCTGCAGTGGCGTTCCCGTCAGCAATAGTTTGTGCTGCAGGGGGTAGTTGTTCAACACCCGGAAGAACTGCAGCGACACACACGACACACACACACACACACACACACACGCACACGCATGGGTCAGACATGTTAGAAAAGTCATCAGGAAACAGAGAATGCTTTTCCTAATGTGACCACTCGGGGGTGGAGAAAACAGACGTTATTTATAGGTAGATGTAGTGAAGTGCGTGTGTGTGTGTGTGTGTGTGTGTGTGTGTGAGAGAGAGAGAGCACGTACCTTGGACTGGTTGTTCTTCAGGCGATGGGCCTCGTCCACCACTAAACAGGCCCAGTCGATGGAGCCCAGGATGGCCATGTCGATGGTGATCAGCTCGTAGGACGTCAGCAAAACGTGGAACTTTACCGATGAGTCTTTCTATGGGAACGGAGACGTAGAAAACACGTCAGTGAGTGCGTGTGTACTATATACATACATATATATACATATATATATATATATATATATATATATATATATATATATATATATATATATATATATATATATATATATATATATATATATTGTGCGGCCCCCAAAGTAATCGTACGAAATGACAGAAAAAAACCAAAACAAAAACAAAAAAATTACAACATGACACAGAAAAAGACAAGAAAAACATAGAAAAGAAAACTCCAGAAACACACAAAAACTACAACAAAAACCAACAAAACAACAACAGAAATACACAAAAAACTTCACGTTAACAAAAATACACAAAATGACTCAAACTTACAACAGAAGCACAGAAAAAGACCTATTTTTTTTATATTTTTGCTACATTACTCCTCTTTTTCTGTCTGTTTTTTCAACTTTAACCAATTTCTGTGGTTTTTAAAATCCCATTTCATCACCTTTTCCACCATTTTTGATCACTTTGAACCCATTTTATTTCTGATTAAAATAAGGATTTCCATCTTTAAG
Source organism: Gouania willdenowi (assembly GCF_900634775.1). Lineage (NCBI taxonomy): Eukaryota > Metazoa > Chordata > Actinopteri > Blenniiformes > Gobiesocidae > Gouania > Gouania willdenowi. The sequence continues at coordinate 600,658 of NW_021145250.1, forward strand.
ATGACCATAAACTAAAAGGTTGAAAACCACTGATCTAATGAACAAAGTAGTACAAACAATCCATGGGGTATTCAGATCGATTGTCGAACCATTTTTATCATTTTTTCTGTCTGTTTTTGCCTATTCTGGTTTTTTAAATCCCATTTTTGGTCACTAATCTAAATGTTTCCACAGGTGAACATCTGTACAGTGTTTTCTACCTTCATCCTGGATGCTTTCTTCCCGCCCCTGATGGCGTTGTCCTCGAAGGAGAACTCGTTTTCCCTGATGACGGCTCGACTGTCTTTGTCGCCCACGTACGTCACCACGTAGATGTCGGGCGCCCACATCTCAAACTCACGCTCCCAGTTAATGATGGTGGAGAGCGGCGCGCTGACCAGGAACGGCCCTTTGGAGTGACCCTGAGGAGGAGGGAGGAGAGATGGTCACATGACCATGACAGAGAGGTTTGACAGGTGTAGTGTGACCCTCACCTCCTTGTAGAGCGAGTAGAGGAAGACGGCGGTCTGAACCGTCTTTCCCAGGCCCATCTCATCAGCCAGGATGGTGTCGGTTCCCTGAGCCCAGGAGAAACGCAGCCAGTTCAGCCCCTCCAGCTGGTAGGGGTGCAGGTTGCCCCCCGTGCTGTCCAGGTACTCCGGCTGACGGTCAAACTTTATCGTCGGCTGCGGGAGGAAGAATCGGTCAGAGGTCTGATGTGTTGTTATTGTTTTTATTATTTCTACAGCTAAAATAAAAAAGCAACTGGTTGAAAAACAAACACACGAAAGGTTCCAAAAAAGAAATAAAAATACAAAGAATGATGAGAAAAAATTATGAAAACAGAAAACAATAATAAAAAAGTGACAAAAAGACAAAATAACATAAAGGATTTGACAACATTAAAAAATGACTACAAAAACACACAAAACGACAAAAATACAAAGAAAATAAAAACTTACAAAAAACACAAAACAAAAATGAACAAATTACATAAACTGACAACACACCGAATGACTACAAAAACACACAAAAATACAAAACACATACAAGAAGAAAAATGAATATAAATATGACGACAAAAACTAAAATGATTACAAAAACACGCAAAACGGCAAAAAATTATTAAACAAAAACAACATAAAAACACAAACTAACATACAACATGACTACACACACGACAAAAAACAACAAAATACAAAATGAAAAATAAATAAAAAATTTCAACAAAATGACATTTTTTAACAAAAACAACCAAAATTTAAAAAAAATACTAAAACTAACATAAAAAACATGGAAATCAACAACGATACAAAAATTGACAACCAGAACACACTAACTGATGAGAAAATGATTTATGCTTAAAAGAAGAATCTGTTTTTATTTAAACGACTGTAGAAAAATGAGAAAGTAGATTTTGTTTCATCTTAAATGTTCTTTAACTGTATGAAGTTTCAAACTAAACAAGCTGAACCAGAGCTGATGGTCACAATAACCCTGCCCCCCTCCCCCCCCCCCCGAAACACAGTTGGTGCTTTGCTCTGGCCCAGCAAAGAGTTTTTAGCACCTGGAGCCATTGCTAAGCTAGCATTAGCATGGAACTAGCACTAGCACCAGCTAAGAGAAGGTTGTGAACTTACGTCGACCACGGGGTTCTCCGGGGGCCGGTCCACTCTCTTAATGCGTCCCTTCACTTTGATCTTCTTCCCGGGCCGCCCCTCGTCGCCCATGATAAGCTCTCTGAAAAAAACAAAGATGACGTGGGTCAGATGTGAGCGTCGTCTGGTTCCTGTGGCTCTGAGGGGCCGCGCTGGCTCCGCTCCCCAACCTGTGGTTCCAGTACTGGACTTTGTAGGTGTCGAACTCTGGCACGTCCATGTCCTCGGCCTCCCAGGTGGCCTGGTCGTACTGGAGCTCCCTCCACTTGATCAGGTAGTGGCAACAATTCTTCCTGTCCACACTAGGAACACACACGCACACGCACAAATATTAATATTAACTTTTGAGGACCAAACCTGTACCTTCTATTTATTGTGTTTTAAATTCTCAATATCTCATTCAGTTTAAAAACTGATTGTATGAACTTTAGACAGGAGTTTTATTTTATGATCATGTTCATAATTTCATCATCCCTTTTATTGCAACATGTATAGAACAGGAAATATAAAATGTATCGACATCGTTTGTGTTCAGGACCGACTTTGTCCCACTGACTCCCATTATAACCACATAACTGTGGTTTTTTCCCATCAAAACCTAATAAATCTAAGCCTCTTTCTTCAAAATATTAAATGCACCTTATTTTTTGGAAAAAATGCATAATGTGTTTTTCTTATTGGGAAAAAAAAAAATTGTGTTTTTATGACAAAAAGGGCACAAAAAAAATAAAATGCATGAAAAAATGTTCCTTATTTTGAAAAACATAGTGTGTTTTTTTAATTGAAAAAAAAAAAAAAAGGTGTTTTTATGACAGAAAAAGGTTGAAAAGAAAACAGAAATGTAATGAACTTTATATCTATGGTTAGGTCTGAAGTTGTTGAAAAGATCTGAGGTTAAAACACAGGGAAAAAAATTATATACAACATTTTTATGAGCTCAGTGTCATAAATGCTGTTCCTACGGTGTCCACTGGGGGCGCAGTGCTAATAGAAGTGACCAGCAGAGGGCAGCGCTACTAGTGCTAGTTGGATCTATATTGATAGATCTATAGAGTTTCCCACCTGTGGTTGAGGATGCGGTGGATCATCAGCCACTCCATCTTGATGCCGAAGCGCAGGTACTTGTCGTAGATCTGGGCGTACATGGGGTCTTTGTTCTTCCTCTTCACGCTCTTATCCTCCTCTCCCTCACCAAAGTCCAGGGGTGGGGGCTCGTCCATGTCGTTCTTCCTCTGGTAGTTTCTGAACATCACCTGACAGTGGAGCTCCAGCTACGACGCAAAGAGCAACGAAAAGATCTCTGTAGTTTAACCAAAAGATGATAAAAACTGTTGAGACTCGAATATCTGTGACCGCAGGGGGCGACAGTTCCAAATCACCAACAGCTGAAGGACCCCCACCCAAAAGTCTTTCTGTCCTCAGGGTTTGTGTGTCTTCAACAGTCTGTGATTTAGTCTCTAACTTCAGCCACCAGAGTGTGTCAGCGCACTGTTTAAGGGAGAGTAAAGGTTCCTTAGAAGAGCTCTTCTTCTCTGCTTCATTGTCTACTACCAAACCACAGAGTTGGAATTGTCGCCCCCTGCAGCCAGATTTTTTTAATTTTTTCGAGCTGCTAAATAATGTAAATATTATGATTTGTGGTAATTGAAAATTACCAAATAAATTGTTCTCGTTGGGGTTCTTTTAATTATTTTTCTTCCGCAACTTGTTTGTCATGGAACTCCTCCCACGCTATTTATGCAGCATTAATCAACGATGTGCAGTCGACCTTTTTTGGAGCCAAAATGTCAAGGTCAAGGTTGCGTCAAGTGTCAAAAATGTTCCATATCGCTTTGATGCAAGTTTGATGTTTACATTTATGAAAAGCTCATCTCAAGTATTTTATTTCATTGGACCAAAAATGTACGACCTACCAGTAAAAAGATCGGTAGAGGTCAAAGTTCATGACGTCAGACTGGTACCATTGAACAACATTTCCTTTCAATGTGTGACCTTGATCTTTGCTCACGGTCATATTTAAGGTCAAGGTCCTACATTATTACGTTAATTAATTAGTAAAAACAACAAACTTGTCAAATCCAGATACAGTTTGTCATTTTTGCCAATTTTTTCAAATTGCCAGATACGTATTCGACTTGTGAATACAGGTCTAGCCTATTTATCTTTGATTTGATCGAGTTTGTCATTAAAATTCTCTACAGCAGAAGTATCAAACTCAAGGCCCGGGGGCCAAATCCGGTCCTTCAGAGCATCCAAATCGGCCCACAGCAGAAAGGTAAAAAGTCAGAGAAGCCATGATATATTTATATATTTACATGTAAATTACAACTAATTCAGCTGTAGATACTGTATATCTAAACTAATACACAAATTCAATGAAACGCCACAATATTAGCAGGGCTCACATTTTCCATCATTTCTAATCTGAAATTGTTAAAATAACTCAATCCTGCAATTTCCTTCAAATTATTACAGAAAATTGGGCAAAAAAATTAAATATAAATTTAAAGGTAAGATCCCACAGGGACCGATATCTGTTACTTAATGCTTTGATATTATAGGTGCATTATCGATTTTATAATTAATTTATACACTGATGATTGAGCTGCATTCACTGCCCCCAATACAGTGGGAATTAACATACGCCACACTATGGTGTAGATTTTAGGACATCCTCAGGTCTGAGAGTGAGATGTCAGTTATCAGACCAAACGGACTCATGACTCAGCAACACCTCCGTCAAACTAAACTTCTTCAGAAGTTGACAGGAAGTCCAAACACATGTTAGTGATGAAGAGGAGGAGAGGAAAGGTGTATTTATTCTGACCTGCAGCTCGCTGACCCAGGAGCAGTGCCAGTACGACATGTTGGACCACTTAGCAAAGAACTCTCTCTCAGGACGTCCGGCCAGGGGGGCGGGGTCTGGGGCGTCCGCGGCGAGGTCCAGGGGCCTGGGGACGGGCGTGGGAGGAGGGGGGTCTCCCCAGCGCCACGTCAAGATCTTCTGCACCTTCCCCTTCATGGGCGGACACTGAGGAGGAGACGCCCACCACGTTAAAGGGAGAACCACCACCATGGGTGACCTTTGACCTGCGGGGCTTACCGTGCAGCGGGGGCAGATCCACTCTCCGTTGGGGATCTCTGGCAGGGGGGGGTTCAGACAGTGTATGTGATAGGACGAGGGACACGAGTCGCAGCAGAGCAGCTCCCCCCCGTCTTTACAGACTCTACAGAACTCCATGTGGTGGTCGTCCTCCTCCGGCTCCCCCGTCTCCACGTTGTCCTCCTCCACGTCTGACGGCTCCTCCCTCGCCTCCCATTGGATGCCCTCCTTCTCCTGGGGGGGACAGTCAGTTCAACAGAAGGAAGTCTCAACTACTTCCTGCTAAACTTCCTCCCAGAAAAATATTTTTTCCCCATTTTATTTTTTTTTTGTTTTTCTTTCATTTTAAAATTTAGGGAAAAAAAACACTATTATAATTACTGAAAACTATTTGACCTAATAAAATGAGGATAATAACGGTACTCATAGCAATCATTGCTATTTGTTTTACTTTAATAGATGTTTTACATTTGTTTTCCGGTTTTAATTTTCATTAAATCTAATAAAAAATATTCTATTATTTTCAAATACAAAAAAATGTTAAAAACCTACTTAAATCATATTTACTCAGAGCAGTTAAAACAATTATTTTAACATCGTTTTAACAAACAAAATGAGGAAAATAATAATTTTATTTCCCACAACTTGCTTTAGAAAATATTTATTTATTATTCTATAAACCTTTAAAAAAAAAACATTTTGTTAATTTTTTAACATTAAACTTGTTTTTTAAACAACTTCTTAAAAATATTAAATTTTTAAATTTAAGTTTATTTACAGTATTTAAAATCATCTTTTAAACTAATTACATTCGAAAGACATTTTATCGCTAAGATTTTCTGAAAAAAAAACTAACAAATTTTTTATTTATTCAGCCTGACTTTGAGGCCGGGCTTTACAATTTTTATGCTTATAATCTTTATTATCTTATATGTTAAATATTTTATTATTGTTGTTTTCAACTTTTAATCCATCAAATTTCAAATTCAAAAGCCATTTTCAGTACTTATAGAAACTTCAAGAAAAAGATTTTCTGAACAATTTTTGCTTATTTTTTTTTTTACCATTTTTCTGCAACACCACCAAACTTGCCATATTTTAACATTTTTTTAAATCACTTTTTTTGCCATATTTTTGCTCCTTTTAATGCATTTTTGCTACATTTCTCCCATTTCTGACACTTTTTCTCCTAATAACACATATATTGACCAGTTATTGTCATTATTAACCTCTTTTCACTATATTTCATGATTATTTTTGCCAATTTAACCACATTCACCATTTGTTATGTCCATTATTTACCAGTTTAAACTAATTGTTCTAATATTAACACTAATATTAACACTCTAATTTGCAACTTTTAACCAATTTCACCATTTTATTAGTGATTAAAACCAGGATTTCCATCTTTAAGATGACTATAATAATAATAATAAACGTTCCTGGATAACAGTAGATATTATTCAGATGAATAAATAAATGAATGTGAGTGTTTCTTACACAGTGCGGACAGCTCCAGGTTCCTTCCGGAGCTTTCTCCATGTCGGGGTCCAGACAGACCATGTGATAGGCTCGTGGACACGTGTCACACAGGATGATCTCACCGCCCTGCTGACACACCTCACAGTAATCCTGGTGGTCCGTCTCGTAGCCATCACCGTCCTCGGCTTCTGAGGGACAAACTCTGGATATTAACGCTGCTCACGGAAGGGGAGGAGTTAGTAATTGGGGGGAGGAGTCAGGAATCCGAACCTTTCTTCTTCTTGGGTTTGCTCTTGGACGCCTTCTTCTTGCTGCGGCTGCTGCGACTGTTGGATCCCTCGGACACGGAGACGCTGTTCATGCTGCCGTCGTCAAAGTCGCTGTCCACATCGGGCTCGTCCTCCTCGCTCTGCGCACACACACACACACGTTATAAACACACACACAATAAGCTCCGCCTCTCCCTGCTAGCGTCCCACGCTCTCACCGAGGAGCGTTTCCTCTTGCTATTGAAGCCGCCCAGTTTGATCTTCAGAGGAGCGACCTTCTTCGTCTTGGCGTTGTTCTTCTTCTCCTGAGGTTTGGGCGTAGGTTTGGACTTCCTGCGAGCGTTTGGACCTGCGAACGCCAAGGAGACGCACACATTTATTATATTTTCTCTGAAAAAACAACAACTAAAGAAATGAAAGAAAGAAAAAAAAAAGTGAAAGAAAGCACGAAAGACAAATATTAAAAGAAAGATGAAAGAAAAAGGAAAAAGAACAAAAGACTGAAAATAAAAATAAAACAAACATGAAAGAAAACATAAAAGAACAAAAAAAAAGCAAGAAACAAAGAAAAAAGGAAGAAAAGAAATAACATTTGAGATGCAACCAATAAAACACAAAAGAATAAAAAATAAAGAAATGTATTGATTCCTTGAACGTATTTAGGCTCCTCCCACTCTACCTTTGCCCTCCTTGGTCTTGGCCTTGCGTAGTGGCGGCGGGGGCGGAGCCTGTACGGCTTCGGCCGGGGCCTGAGTGATGGCGGGCGGTGCCGGGGGCGTGACCTCGGTCACCATGCTGTTGACGGCGGCGGGGACGTTAGCTGTGGCCAGGGCGGCGTTAGCGGCCGCCGCTCCTCTCAGAGGGTTGTTGGTGCTAAACTCCCTCCACTTAGCGCCGAGAACCATCATCATCTTAGAGACGGCGATCTTTGGGTTCTTAGCGGCGATGAGCGGCCTGGAGGAACCAACGAAGAAGAAACAATACAAACTAAATAACAACACACGCCACTAATGTTTCCTTCTATTCTTTACATTCTCACACTCTTAGCCCCTCCTTCTCAGTTTTAGCTCCTTTTCACATTCTAGCCCCACCTTCTCACAGTTTTAGCCCCTCCTTCTCACACTCAGCTTCTATCTGTTGTATACATTTTGTTTGATGATGATGATGATGTGAGTGAGTACCTGACAAACTGGCTGAAGGCCTTGTAGTTGGTCAGAGACCTGTAGTCCTCCTCAGAGAACACGTGGTCGATGTCCTCCATTCCCCAGTCGTCCAGCAGCTGAGACGACGTCTTTGGCTCCTGATCCAACAACAGAATCGTGTTACATTTTAAATCCTTTTCTTTATTTTCCTGATGAGATGCGTCTGCTCACCGAGCTGTCGTCATCGTCGTCCTCGTCCTCCTCCTCTGGTTCTGGTTCTTTCCTCTTAGAGGAGCTCCTTTCAGCTCCAGAGCTGCTCCTCTTCTTCTCCTTTCCGCCGCCTCCTCGTTTCTTCTTCTTTCGTCCCGGCGTGTAGTCGCTGCCCTCGCTGTCGGAGCGCGGGACCACGACGCTGTCCTCTGCGTCGTCCAGGCCCCCCAGGTCCATGGGCTCTGGGGAGCTGACGGCCAGTTCCTGGAGGATAGCGAGGAGATGCGGAGCGTCAGCAGAGAACCAGTTTTCACCTTTTCTACGTCCGTCTCCATCCTCACCTCACGGCGTGATCGCCTCTTGCTTCCTTTGCTTTCTCGGCTCTTCTTCGCCTTCTTCTTCTTCTTCACCACCTTCGGGGCCTCATTCTCGGAGATCTCCTCCTCTTCATCGTCTGCACATCAGAGAGATAATTATTCAGCTGTAATCGCCTAATAAGAGAACAATCAGTGATACGACCACAGCACAGACATCATAGAGAAGCTTTCATCCAGTTTTTAAACTAAATATTTTAATATATTTATAAAAACTGATAAAAAGAGAAAAGTGAAATAAAACCTTAAATTCAGAGACGTCTAAAGACAGCGGACCTGAATTTTACAGCTATAGCTCATTTTTTATGTTGTTTAACACTTTGTTTCTAATTTTCGTTTGGCTTCACATTTTGTTTATTACCACTATTTTTATTTACTTTGAAGACAATTTTAAGAGAGTTGTAGGAAACAAAGCGACGCCCATTTATGGCACGTTCACACTAAACGTGTCCAAAGCGTCAACAGCATCAGGTTTACATAGACAATATATGGTGGACGCATTTCAATGGAGCATCAGAGGTCCCGCTGCGCGTCCCCTGTGCGTTTTGAGATTTTAAGCTTTTGACGTGCGACTAGCGCCTCCAACGCAGGAGTTGGGATTGTTGAACTTTTGGGGCATATCGAGGCGCGTCAACCAATCAGGAGCGTATTCAGAATAATGAGAAACAAAAAAACTCTAACTGGAGGCGGAGACAGATGGACAGGCTCTTCTGCTGGCATAAAGCACCTGTAGTTGGTGTCCTGGCAGGAGATGTGAGCGCTGATGCGGGTCAGCAGGTCATCAAACTGAGCACGGGAAAGATGGACGTAGCGCTGAACGTGACTCTTGTCCGAGCACAGCTCTGGTGAATCCAGAAATGGCGCCATGGCGCAAATAAAACCAAGCCACTCTCTGGTTAATGTAGACCTGATGAACGGGAGTCGGAGGGGCCGTGTTCAGCAAGGAACTCCAAACCACCTCCATCCACCCACACTTCTCTATAGCCCTCTGACATCACAGTGCACACATTGAGTCACACCAAAATACATCAGACCAAAAACACCACCTTCTCATCACAATGTTCCACCACTTCACAGTCACTGGGTGAATTATGAACGTAACTGATCACCACAATATCATCCATTCTATGAACACTACCGGCAACAGAGAAGCCCCTCCCTTCCCAACTTGTTTGGACGTGCGAGCATCTTCAACACTGGTGACAAGCGTCTGATTCAATGAGCACAAGCGTCCAACTATGTGATGATGTACGATTTTGACGCCAGAAATGTGTTTAGTGTGAACGCACCATTAACCTTCGATCCTGTTCAGCAAGCGCAGCTACATCTATTTAAAAAAGTCTGTGTGTGTGTGTGTGTCTGAGCCTGATTCGCAGAGATAATTGAGGAACAGATTGACCTGAGAGTTTCAACATGGCTGCTGCTTGGTTCAATGGTGTGCAACGTCAGATTTGTTTGGACTGCAATGATACCGTTAATAAATTATTTCAGAAAACCGTCCACCAAAAGTGGACAATTTTATCAAATTTTCTAACTGATGACATCATCAGTGTGGATAGAGCGTTTGCTTGCTTTAGGAACAGTTGGCCAGGTTAGAGTCAGCCTGTGGGCACACCAGAGCCAATCACTCTGTGGGCCGTGCGCCGTCTGGGCGTGTGTGTGTGTGTATGTGTGTTTTTATTCAGAATTAAATTTGCATTAGGAATTAAGTGTTTACAAGGTCAGTTTAAAGAGGATTTAACTTTCATTCAGAATTAAAGCTCCCATGTAAACCATCCATGAAAACACTACTAAACCTCCCACTTTATTATAGCAAGACATAGTTCCTACTGGCACTGCGCTAATGCTAAGCTAACATAAAACGTGGAACTGGAACACAAAACACGACGAACAAAACAATAAAAAAAAAAAAAAAAAAAAAAAAAAAACTAAAAACCCAAAACAAAACAAAAATACAACAAAATGAATAAACATCATGACTGATGCCCCGCCCCAAAAGAAAAATATGACTTTGCAACTTAAAAAATAATTAAAAAAACACCCATTAATTGTCAAAATAACAACAGTTACTTTAGAAACATACAAAATGAGCAAAAAATACAACAAAACTAAACAAAAACAACACAAATCAAAGGAAAGAAAAGTCTGCAAACGTCACAAAACAGCAAAAAATAAATAAATTACAGTCAACAAACGCCTGCAGACTCTCAGAATGTGAAGGAAACATTTTCCATTCATTACAGTTTTCTTATTTCCAGTTAGACGCTGAATGTCATCTGAGATTCACTTTCTCACTAAAAACATTTGTAAAATTTGGCTCCAAACAAGTTCTCAAAATGTTTGTGTCATTTATCTGCCAGAGAAAATCTAAGAAAGTGGACGTGTCGGGCTGGCGAGCCCGTTTTTTATCTGTTCTGAATGTGTTTGTTTCCACTAATCCACTCAGATTATCGTACACAAGGTCAGACCTGACGTGAGATCTGATCGTAGCGTATGATCACGTTAGAATTGATTAATACCAAAGATTGCGTGAATAGGATCGAACGCATGTTGTACGCTCAGATCTGAACGTACCAATGGTTAATAAATGAGGGCTATAGAGTTTTCACGTTAATAGAAAATGGACGGAAAAGTCAGCCAAAACTATTTTTATTCTTTTCAAGATCAGGATTAAAAATAACACAGACTAAACCTCCTCTTATGGTACGTGTTAAATAAGGAAAAATGATGACGCGGACGCTGAAATGAGTAAACTTCTTTAACAGGATTGAGGAAATTTTGGCACCTCCAAATATCATTAAGCACTATTTCCCAGCACCGAATCTGGACTATAGGCTAATACTTGTGTATTTGTTACTTTATTACTAGACATTTTTTCTACAGTAACATCTAAATGGTTTGTGTCTAATATTTGTCTTGGCTCCATGTCGACTCACATGCTGTGTGACTTTTTATGATGTATTGTACAGTCATGTGATCTTCTGCTGCTAGATTCACTCAAAAACAACAAGGTCCTGTTCACGTCCTTTTAAACACAATAATATCTAAAATCATCTCCAAACAAACACAGAACAAATGCTTTTGCTCGGATGTTTTTTCCATTAAAGCAATGTTGTTTTTAACCTTTAAATTTTGACTTTTTAATCTTCAAATCTTGACATTTTAATCCAAATCACAAGCAAAAAAACCTTCTCTTTTGATGCCTATTCACACCTGAATGCTACAAGCTGATATTAATCAGGTTTTATTAACTGAATGTTAACTAAATCACCCACAAACTGGACAAATATACTTTATAAATTAATAAAATAAGCAGTTTGAACACAGAGAGCAAGAACCGGCTCAGTATTTAAATGAGCTGTCATGTAAAAACATCAAACGGATGATCTTTGTGGTGTTTTTGTGGATTTAGCATCGATGCTAACTTGCAGCCTTCCTCGTGCACGACGGTCCGTGCTCGTCGTGACAAAAAAAAAAAAAAAAAACTGCCAACCAAACAATCCGCGACACACTTTAAAATAAGTCTTAAACACTAATGTGTGAAGCGGCTTCGTGTCTACAGACGTAAACGTAAGAATCCACCGTTTGATTTTTTTCTGCTTTCCATCTCTCGCTCTCAAAAAAAGAAAGCAAGGGAAGCCGGTGTTACCGATCTACTGGTTACCGCGCAAAGCAGTGACGATCTTCCGGGTAGTGGAGCGGCTTTGAGCGCAAACAGAGAAAAGATTTGTGATGTCCGTGCAGCTGCCTGTTAGTAAAAGATAACAACAAGGCTAAAGTTTGGTTAAAATTGTGAAATGTTTAATTTAGAAATCTAATTAGAACGCGACATAAACGAAATTCTGAAGATTTTTTTAGGAAAGTGTGTTATTAAAACAAAAATGTTTAAAAATAAAGTTTCTTAATGCATTTACAATAGCAAACTCGTAGTTTATATTTAGCATTGAGGCCAACATATGGATCTCAGAGGAAATTATATAATAAAGGCTATTTGTAAAAATTAAAAAGTGTCTTAAATAAATTCCCATATATTCAAATTGAACAGACACAAATACAGTCTTAATCCTAAAGTTAAAACGGAAGGATATGACAATTTTTCCTGTTGTTTTAAGATTTTTCACTGAAGTATTTTACTTATTTGTCAATTTCAGAACCTGTACTAACTTCACTACAAGCACATACAGCCTTTATCTGATCAGTTTGTTACATTTGTGACGATGTTTAATCCAGAGATGTACGATAATATTGAACCAATATTGCACATGTTAATATTGGTACCAATGATTATGATTCATGACCTAAAATTACCCTGTTTGGAAAAATCCTGGATGTATTGGTTGATATATTTATTATAATTTATTCCTAATTCTTTAAGTGACCAGATTTAATGGAGAATTTATGGTTTAACTTCTCTAAAGCAGACGTCTTCTAGAACAGGGGTCACCAGCACGGTGCCCGCGGGCCCCAGGTAGCTCGCATGGATCATGTGAGGGGCCCTCAGGAACTCTAGTCACTAGTTAACACTTAGTAGAGTTAAATACTGCAGCACATGAAAAAAGTTTTAGTATTAAATTAATAATCTTTAATTGTTTATTTTCACTGAAACATTGTGACAAATGTTTTTAAGTGTTGCAGATTTGATGTATGGTCAGTGGTATGTTATATATAAAATATATCTTTAAAAAGGCAAAGTGGATTTTAAAATGTTTTACAATTAGTTAAAGTTGTTAGTAGCTAGTTACACAGCAACATGGAGATTTTCTATGAAAGGTGAAACTTAAACAATTGCATAAATTAGAAAATAAAAAAACAACATTTCTTACCTTTTAAAAGTTAATGCGAGCCTTCCTCATTATCTTACCCACTAATTAAAGAGACACCGGGAAAATGTAGTGTTTAAGAAGTTATTTTCTAACCGGCAGCTAATCAGTCTATCCTGTAGCTCATGGATAAATCTGCTAAATCTGGCACATTTACACAAAGTATTGTCCTGGTGTTCATTAATGTGCACTATCCTCTTCAAATAAACAAATAAAGTAAAGTTTCAAAAAGGTTTATGACCCCTGATCTGGAACATGCAGAACAGGGATTCTCCAGGAAAGAACTCGAGCACCAAAATGTAAAGTCTAAATTTAAATTATAGGTTATTTATCTATAGGATCGAAGTTAAAAAAATATATAATAATCGTAGTCAAGCTAGTTCCTCGTGCTTTAGAGTTTTCCACCTAATGAACTGGGAGCCGGTCATCAGTTAGTCTGGGAACCAGTCTCTCCGCAGCACCAGGCACGCCGGTGAACGCCACTGAACGTCATCCTCCAGCTTTGGAGCTAACTGGCTGCCTCCATCTTGTCATCGACACGTAAAACAAATACCGGTAGCCGGCTATGCTTAGGCCGCGGGAACATGCCGGTCAGTCGGCGTGCCTCCATCGGCCATTGCCCGCCTTTAGAGCCGCTGTTATTCCTCCTGTCCATCCACAATTAGCAGCGTTTATTAGCCTAGCATGCGGCTAACACATCCCGGTTGATGCTGACGTCCAAAGCAGCGCCTTGGCCGCCGAGCTAAGCGTCTGGCCCGGGTCTCTCACCGTGCAGTAACCGGTCCTCTGCGGCTCCGTAGTCGTCCCGCTCCTCGTCGCTTCCAGACATCGCGTCCGGAGTGGAAACTTTCTTTCTTTCTGCTCCGTTAGCTTGTTTAGTTAGCACTTGGGCTAACTAAAAGTTACCGGGAGGCGGATGGGATCCAGAGTTGTTGTGACCCCGGTTCGGTCCGTTTCCAAGCGGCTCTGTGTAGACAAACGGGTCAGGACAGACACAAAGTGGACGAGTCAGTGCAAAACATCACTTATTTACACCACACACCGTTAACTTTTAACGGCTTTAACGTGCCTGACATCCCGGTCAGTGTGGATCATTAGCATGCATGCTAACTTGAGCCACATTGTAAAGAGCGTTAAAACAACAGTAAGTGTCGGGTACTCACAGAGTCACAGTCCGCCGTGCCGTCCCACCTGTGTGTGTGTCTATGTGTGTGTGTTATGCTCTAAAAACGTGTGTTTGTGAAGAAGCAGCAGCAGCAACACACACACACGACGTCCTCTCACTGCGAACACGCGCGCGCACACACACACAAAGAGATCAGGGGGCAGACATCCCATAATAATACCTCACCCCTCCTCCTCCCGACACACACACTTGACTCACCCCTCCCCCCCACTCTGCATAGTTACCTTGCAACGTACAGACCATAATAGTTCCCCCCCCCCCCCCACCCCTCCCTCTCGTACAGTCTTCCCCATTCCTCCAAACACCCCTCCCTTAGCAACGGGGGTTACCATGGCAACGCCTCATCCCATCCCATAATATTACAGTCATTAACATCCCACAATAAATAAGCATAAATCCAAAAAAAGAGGGAGGAGGGAGTCACATGGTTACTATGTGTGTCATGTGACCTGCTGCTCAACTACACTGTGTACTGTACAGGGGGGGGTGTCGTCACAGACAGGAGAGGTGCACCCCATCACAAACTATATCCTAGAATTACATCACACAGAACTACATCATCTTATCTATAAAGTAAGGAATCTCTGTGTGTGTTCCTCAAATATCTCTGCTGATCAGGATCAGCCTGACCTGAGAGTTTCAACATGGCTGCTGCTTGGTTCAAAGCTGTGCGACGTTGGATTTGTTTGGACGCCCCACTCCCACCTCCTGAGTCGACTGGTTCAGTGATGATGTCATCAGTCCTAGCTCTACAGTGATGTCATCCCTATGTTCTCAATCTTAAGCCTAATTTAAGGTTCTGCGTAAAATCTCCTGTCGTAGACACACATAGACGCAGACCCCCTCCCCTGTAAGCTTACGTGCACCTCCCAAAAATCCTGACTACCGGTTAAGTTGACGCTTTGACGCGTAGTCAGCTAGCGCTGTGATTGGTCAGCTCCAAACCTCAGCCCCGGTCTCTGCCTTTTCCAGCCGCCATGTTTCACCTTTAGCGTAGCGATACGAGAGTTGTTTCTACAGTGGATTGAGTCACAGAGAGAACCGAGACGGACTAAAAGTACCAGAGTTTTACTGTTATTATCGCTATTCTGCCTCGTCTCTGTACCTACAGTGTGTGTGTGTGTGTGTGTGTTTCATTAACAGTAAACATTGACCAACATGCTGTAGAGGCTGATAGAGGAGCAGACATGATGTTATGTTTAAAGTCATCTTTACAGCGCTGTCTTGCTCCAACTCCCTGCTTACTGAGGACCAGGTTACCTCGCTTCTCTCTCCACTCTATGGGGGGTCGGGGTCTCCTCACCCCCGGTGTGACTGTTGACAGGAGCAGTCGACAGTCCGCTCGATACACTTTTATACTTTGTTTACAAGTTTCTTTTGTTTAAATTGAAAAATAAAGTACACATTTTGAAACTGTTGTTTTAATGTTTGTGTCCAACTAAACACACATAGTTAGGTACAGTAGGTCAGTAATAATCTAGAAATAAATTACATTTTAAAATGCTTCAAAGACACAAAACATTGTTTACTGTGACCAAAAGGTAAACAAGGGCTTTTTAATGATCATTTAAAACAACAACACAGCCACACCCCCTATCGACAGGGCGGCCAATCACATAGCGAGGCATTCCCTCCATGCAGAAGTAAAAGGGCCAACCTCCGCGTCACGTTGACGGCATGCCCCCGGCATAGATCCTGATGCTGAACCTTAAACCAGGCTTTAAAAGCAAAGTTAGACATCAAAGCAAAGTTATATTTCAAAGCAAAGTTAGACATCAAAGCAAAGTAAGGCATCAAAGCAAAGTTATATTTCAAAGCAAAGTTAGACATCAAAGCAAAGTAAGGCATCAAAGCAAAGTTATATTTCAAAGCAAAGATAGACATCAAAGCAAAGTTGGACATCAAAGCAAAGTTATATTTCAAAGCAAAGTTAGACATCAATGACAGCAGACAAATTCATCAACTGTCAACAAAACTGTATTTTTTTTCTTTTCCAGTCCAATTTTATATTCACCAACCTGTGGATGGTAACGTGCCAAAAGCCAATTGTTCAGATCTTTAGTTTCAGCCCTCTGAACAGGCTAGTCAGGTATCACACACAATTCACAGCACTTGTTGGTTCTTACTCAAACTTTATTGACCACAGTTCACAGTAGGAGTAGATGGAGTAGACCATAGTAGACCACAGTAGACCATAGTAGACCATAGTATACCACAGTAGACCATAGTAGACCACAGTAGACCATAGTAGACCACAGTAGACCATAGTAGACCATAGTATACCACAGTAGACCATAGTAGACCACAGTAGACCACAGTAGACCATAGTAGACCATAGTAGACCATAGTAGACCACAGTAGACCATAGTAGACCATAGTATACCACAGTAGACCATAGTAGACCACAGTAGACCATAGTAGACCACAGTAGATCATAGTAGACCATAGTATACCACAGTAGACCATAGTAGACCACAGTAGACCACAGTAGACCATAGTAGACCACAGTAGACCATAGTAGACCATAGTATACCACAGTAGACCATAGTAGACCACAGTAGACCATAGTAGACCACAGTAGACCATAGTAGACCACAGTAGACCATAGTAGACCATAGTATACCACAGTAGACCATAGTAGACCACAGTAGACCATAGTAGACCACAGTAGACCACAGTAGACCATAGTAGACCATAGTAGACCATAGTAGACCACAGTAGACCACAGTAGACCATAGTAGACCATAGTAGACCAAAATATACATACTTCCTATGGGCACTGCACTAGTAGAACTAAATACAGAACTACATCATAAAACTATAGCATAGAACTATATCAAATATCTACATCATAGAACTACATGATATAACTACAGTATGTCATAAAACTACATCATAAAATTATATTATATAACTACCAGTGTTTAGAATAACGGCGTTTAAAATAACAGCGTTTTGTTTTTCAGTAACGGGGTAATCTAACTAATTACTTTTTACACCGTTACACCGTTAATGTTACTGAACGTTAAATGTGGTGCGTTACATGTATTGATTGAATAAACTTTTATCTGGAAACACACAGCTGTAGTGAGGAGGTGGGTTAAAAACAAGGTGAACGATTATGATTGGCTAAGGAGGTGTCATGTTTCATGGTAGCCAATCAGAGCCAGTGTTTTTACACACACACACACACACACACACACACACACTACAGATGTGATGAATCATCAGAGATGGTGAGCGTGGAACAATCTGATGAAAAGTTGTTATTTTTAAGGTGACGATACAAACACTACTTTATATTAATTATGGTCAAAAACAAGAACGTACATGTGAAGTGTTCATTATATCCAGGAGTGAAGACTTTGTCCACATCTGTTGTAAACAACTCTAATTTAATGAAACACCTCACGACACACGCATCTAAATAATAGGAATTATTTGACATATAGCAACTTTTTTTTTTTAACAGTAACGCAAATAGTTAGTTACTTTTTGGATCGAGTAGTGAGTAACTATAACTAATTACTTTTTAAAGTAACGTTCCCAACACTGATAACTACATTATAGAACTACATAAAACTAGGGTAAAATTACAATATATCTTATAACTACATTATATAACTACACCAAAGAACTACATCACAAACTACATTATAGAACTATATCTCAGAACTACAGTACAGAACTATATCATAGGGTTCTACGATCATAGGAGTGAACTCAGGAGAATCCAGGGTCAGAAAGGACAAATGTTTAATTATCTATACTAGATCAGTGTCCGTAGGAAGTATGTGTTTCTATAAAAAAGTGGGAGGTTCAGTAACTTTTTCATGGATAGTTAAATGAGGTTGTGTTTCAAGACATTTAGGTTTGTTGTGAAATGTATAGATTAATAACTACTGTTTTCATATATTTTGGCTTTTAGCAAGGACACTGTAGGGACACAGAATTTATAAAGCATTTATGAAATTATTTATTAACGGTATCATTGCAGTCCAAACAAACCCGACGTTGCACACCTTTAAACCAAGCAGCAGCCATGTTGAAACTCTCGGGTCAGTCTGATCCTGATTTGCAGATATTTGAGGAAAACACACACACACACACACACACAGATTCCTTGTTTTCATAGATGTCATATACATCACATATACTAACATATGTCATGTTATTTGTAATTTTGATATCATAAATCACATTGTATGTCATGACAGTAATATTTCATATCATATGTCATATATCATGTAATATTATGCGTTATTATTAGTCTGCAGAATCGAGTGAGGTCAGCCTGGAAAGGGGAGGGGTCTTTGTGGTGGGGCGACCAAACTTCAAAGGCGTAACCATGGTGACAGCAGATGTGTTGAAAGGCAGAGACAGAGGAAGTCCCACTGTAGGAGGTCACAGGGGTCACATCCTGTCATGTCACGTGATGTGTTTGTGTTTGGTTCAATGGAGTCTGTGATGACTCATCGTTTCATAACCATGACTCATGGTTTTTGCATTTTCTCATCAGGCATTGATTTGTAATGATTGTCATTGAAGTGTCATGTGACTGAGTTTCATTAAAGTCCCTGTAACGCCTCATCAGTTACATATAAAATGAGAATATAATAATAATAATAATATTAATACAGTTTCTTTCATGGATATAATTAAGATTAAATCATTATATATGAAGTTGTTATATTTTTAGATCATAACTAAAGTCACATGTTAAAAACTGATAATTAATTATTACTTGGTCATATTTTCATGTTAACATTTGGCGTGTGATGAGGAATCAAGTGGTTCATTGAGAAATATTGCTCCAGGACTAATCAATGATTTTAATTGATCATCATGTGATGCAAGCAGCTTTGGTTTTTGATCCGTGTCTGCCTGTTTTAATGTGTCGATCCCCTCCCCCACACACTTCTGCTTTTCTTATGGACACTGTGTTCATGTGTGGATTTAAAAAAAAAGGTGGTGGGGGGGGTACATCCCATAATCACCAATCAGAAAGATACAAGGACTGGTTGTCATGGAAACCCTCACACGTAGGGCTCCTCCCACGGTCGACACATTGGTAGAAATGCAGATCTCACAATAACAATGGAAACTAGAAAAAATATGTTTCCTAGAGAGAATGTAAATGAGGATGAAATGCATGTGCAGAACGCTGCATGATGGCACGCAGAAGAAGTGTCAAAAAATATCTCAAAAACAGTGAAATATGTTCAAAAATTTTGAAAAAAAAACGTTACATTGAAATATTTTTTGGAAAAAGATGAAAACTTAAAATACCAGAAACAAGAATTGGCAATTTTTTTTAAAAATATCTCAAAAAATATTAGAATTGCCTAAAAAATGTTGAAAAAAAAAAAAAAAAAAAGTTGAAGTAAATTGAAAAAAGATGAAAACTGTTAAAATACCAGAAACAAGAAATGTCAAAAAATCTTAAAATATCTTGAAAAATATTGAAATAGGCTGAAAAATGATGAAAAAAACCCAATAAAGTTCATATATGTTAGAGTAAATGGGAAAAAAAGGAAAACTGTTAAAACTGAGAATTCCAGGTGCCACAGTGGGGTGGCAGTCGCTGCAGTGGTATCTGTCATTGTGTCCTTGGGCAAGGCACTTCACCTACATTGCCTAGTATGAACGTAGTGTGTGAGTGAGTGTTGGTGGTGGTCGGAGGGTCCGATGACACACTATGGCAGCCTCGCTTCCGTCAGTCTGCCCCAGGGCAGCTGTGGCTACAATAGTAGCTTACCACCACTAAGTGTGGAATAAAAGAATAATGCCTTAATTCTGTAAAGCGTCTTTGAGTGTCTATGATAAAGCGCTATATAAAATTGATGCATTATTATTATTATTATTAAAACAACAGAAACAATCTAAATAAAGTTCTAAAAATTCAAAAAGATAAAAAATCTGAAGAAGTATCTTTCACCCATCTCCATTTGTTCTAAGAGCCTCAAAAACATAGTATTTGAGGTTTATTTTCAACAAACTCGCCTGTTTTCCAGAGTTTTAGCCCCCCCGTATTTTGTTGGGCGGGGCTTAGCCTGGAGGCAAAACGTCATAGATATATATAAACACGAGATTACATACTGTTAGACAATGGGGAGCGACGGAGCAACGTGGTGGCCATCTTACCTCAGACAGCTGGCCACGCTCATTACATCGATGTCAATGGTGCATGTAATATTTAAATAACCCTAACTTGCACAATTTTCAAAGAGCAAGTGGCAATTTCAACATGTACAAGCAATATATATATATATATATATATATAATATAATAAGGTTTGTAATAAAGCAAACGTTTGTAAATCCGTCAGTATTTCATCGAGTTAAGGGTATTTTTGTTTAAGCTGATCACTCACCTTCCAACAGCTACCGTAGAGCGCGTCAGATTATCAGAACGTCAGTTGTCTGAGGTAAGATGGCCGCCGTTGGGCTACGCTGGCGAATTCCGCTTGCATCATCTAGTGTTTATATATATCTATGCTTTAGACAGCGGCATTTCCTGTTTTTGCCTCCAGGACGTGGGCCATTAAGGGGTCTATAACAGCTACTAAAAATGGAACTGATTGTGAGCGCTCACGCTGCACTTCAGATTGTCTAGAATAATGTATATATTAAATTATATGTCTATATTAAACTGCATTTGTTTGTTTGCTTTAGCTGTGAGGTAGTTTGAGAGGGAGGAGCTCACATTCTTATTGGGTAGGAGGAGCCAGGATTGTCAGGAGGAGGAGTTTCACAACGTGAGAAAAATCCAACTGTCCCATTTGGAGCTGACTTTTACAAAATATGGAATAACAAGGGAAACAGAACTTTTCAACTTTGTCCCTCTGAATGAGGCTAAAGGGATGTTTATCACTGTAGCAAAACCATTATAATGTGATTATTAAGAATACATCCATTGCAAACAGTAAAACCATCATTAAACCATAATAACCAACAGAAGCAGTAAGAAACCCAATATTAACAGCAGAAACATTAAAAACCCAGTGTAAAAAGAAAACCCAGTAAAAAAAAAAACACATTAAAAACAGATAATAACAGAATAATAAACAGAATAACCACTAAATCCCAATATGAATAAAATAACCAGTGAACCCCAGTATAACCAGTACAACCAGTAATAAATCCAATAAAAGCTGTAAAGCCAGTGTTAATTCTGCTGAACTGCTCAGTAACTGTCACTGAAGATGTAACCATGACAACCATGATAAGACATGCATCCTGACCAATAGTAATAAAGTAAATGATAAGTGGAACGAGGATTCCATGATGACATCCTCACTAATAACGATAAGCACTGCTGGTCGCCATGGAAACGAGCATCAAATGCATCCCATAATAGTCCAAGCATCCACGTCTGTAGCAAAACAGGATAAGATTGAGACGTTCAGAGCTCGGGAAATTTGGGAATATTCCAAAATATAAACATTTCTAGGGAATTATTAATTTGAATTAAAGAAATTTTAAAAACATTGATGCTGGTGTTTTAAATTATGCTTTTTATAACATCTTTGTTAAGAATCAACCTTCAAGTAAGAAACTTTCCTCTTAATTTACGTTAAATCTCATGGGAAGTTTCCAACTTGAAAAAATCCAAGAATTTTTGCATCCCTAGTAGAAATGTGATGTTTTTAAATAGTAATATTTTGCATGGATGCTCATATTAATGTTTGGATATGATAGTTATTGAAATAATTATACCCAATTTCTGGTTTTGTAGCATTTTATGCTCCAATCGTTGTGTGAAAACACACAGGTTAACAAAGTGAGCAGAAGGTGGAAAAGGTGGTGAAATGGGATTTTTAAAAAAACATAGAAATTGGTTAAAAGTTGCATTTTAAAGTGGGAAAAAAGGAGAGAAAAAATGGTAAAAAGTGTCAATATTGGAACAATTAGTTTAAACTGGCAAATAATGGACATGACAAATGGTGAATGTGGTTAAATTGGCAAAAATAATCATGAAATATGGTGAAAAGAGGTTAAAAGTAACAATAATGGGTCAAAATATGTGACATTAGGTGTAAAAGTGGTGGTCGTGAGAAACTGGGAGGGGGTCCCCAGATGCCTTCAAGAAATTCAGAATATTTTCTAAAGAATTTGAGCCAATTTTTGCTTGTTTTACAATTTTTCTGCAACTACACCAAACTCACTATTACATCACATTTTAATGCCTTTTCTGCACATTTTTGCACCATAATTCATGATTATTTTTGCCAATTTAACCACATTCACCATTTTTCATGTCCATTATTTGCCAGTTTAAACTAATTGTTCTAATATTGACACTTTTTATCACTTTTTCTGTCTGTTTTTATCAACTCTAATTTTTAACTTTTAACTAATTTCTGTGTTTTTAAAATCCCATTTCACCTCCTTCTCCACTATTTTTGGTCACTTTGAACCATTTTATTAGTGATTAAAACCATGATTTCCATCTTTAAGATGACTATAATAATAATAATAAACGTTCCTGGATAACAGTGGATATTATTCAGATGAATAAATAAATGTGGTTATCACAGATTCATAGAACAATAGACCATAATTTTACTGACTTTATGGATGGACCCCAAAAATCTCTCCTTTATTCCCCCTTATAGATGGTCCTGTCTCCACATGACTGTTCTTCAATGTTCATGTCTGTGTTCAACCACCTTCAGCTACAGTGGGGGTCCCCGCTCTCTGGGACCTTTATTTTGGGGGTGGTGGTCTGATAAGGGTTGAGAACCAGTGTTTTAGAACTTGTCATAGAGATATTTAATTCTCTGATTGTGTGAATAAAACATCTCTTTGTGCTCACTATTCGACACACCTGAAGACACACTTTGTACGTTTCACATTAAACACTCACTCTAACCCACTCTATAATTCCCCTCCCCCCACATGACAACACACACATCCCATAATATGCATTTTAGCTGCCCCCCCCCCCCCCCCCACTTCCTCTGCCTTTCTTCAGAGCTGCCACTCCATAATAATCACACGCAGCATTGGCCCCTCCCTCTCTCCATCACCATCATCATCACTTCCTGTCTGGGTCACATGCACACGGTACAGTACGTCTCTAAACAACTAGCTATGACGTCTTCATCCTCCTCCTCATCCTCACGCTCATCATCAGAGTTTTTATTCACACGAGGAGGAAAAAGTTCAGTGATTGTGTTATGATCTAGAGCTGAACCAATCAGAGAAGAAGAAGAAGAAGAAGAAGAAGAAGAAGAAGAAGAAGAAGAAGAAGAAGAAGAAGAAGAAGAAGAAGAAGAAGAAGAAGAAGAAGAAGAAGAAGAAGAAGAAGAAGAAGAAGAAGAAGAAGAAGAAGAAGAAGAAGAAGAAGAAGAAGAAGAAGAAGAAGAAGAAACAACAATAGTAACCTGAAGAATAAGATAAAATATCATACGTTACATACAACATACGATCAAAGAATAGAACAAGGCCAGAGAAGACAAGACAAGTGAAAACAGAACAAGACAAGATAAAAGCATAGGATGAACAAAGACAAAACAAGACAGGAGACGACAAGACAAGAGTAGAGTAGAGTAGAGTAGAGAAGACAAGACAAGACATGAGTAGAGTAGAGTAGAGTAGACAAGACAAGAGCAGAGTAAACAAGACAAGAGACGACAAGAAAAGAGTAGACCAGACAAGACAAGACAAGAGTAGAGTAGACAAGAGTAGAGTAGAGTAGAGTAGACAAGAGCAGAGTAGAGTAGACAAGACAAGAGTAGAGTAGACAAGACAAGAGATGACAAGAAAAGAGTAGACCAGACAAGACAAGACAAGACAAGAGTAGAGTAGAGTAGACAAGACAAGAGGCGACAAGACAAGAGTAGAGTAGACAAGC
Source organism: Gouania willdenowi (assembly GCF_900634775.1). NCBI lineage: Eukaryota > Metazoa > Chordata > Actinopteri > Blenniiformes > Gobiesocidae > Gouania > Gouania willdenowi. The sequence goes on from NW_021145250.1 coordinate 624,739, forward strand.
AAAGACAAGAAGACAAGAGTAGAGTAGAGTAGAGTAGAGTAGACGATACAAAAACATAGAACGAGCAAAGACTAGACCAGAAAAGACTAGAGTAAACTAAACTAGACATGACACAAAAAGACAAGACAAGCCTAGACTAGACCAGACAAACCAAGAGTAGACTAAACTAGACCGGACACAACACGACACCACACCACAAGACAAGACAAAACAAGACAGGACGATGAAATGAAAATGTTCAAGAACAAGAAAGAGAAACATTATTGTTACTTAAGACAATAAAAAAAGATGACATAAGAAGACAAGCCACAGAAAGGCAAGACAAGATATGACAAGAAAAAACATCTTGGCAAGATGATATGACAAGACAAAAAAAAGACAAAAATGACAAGACGATGAGATGAAAAGACAAAATAATATTAATGATAAGACAGGACAGGAAGGTGAGACCAATCAAGAAAATATAAAACAACCTGACAAGACGATAAGATAGGACAAAACAAAATATGACAGGAAATGAGACAAGCTGATATAAAGTAATAATAAGATGGGACAAGACAAGACAAAATAAGACAGGACACTGACCCAGTGTACAACAATGAGTTCATGTCTTTGTTTGTTTGTAGATCAAAGTGTGTACTAGTTTGTGTGTCTGTTGTGTGTTTACATCAGTGTGTGTCACGTTGTGTTAGTGTTGTCTAACCTTTTGTGCGTTTGTGTCCATGTAGTGTGCAAGTTGAGGCCTTGTGTGTTATATTTGTGTGCGTGCATGTGTGTGTGTTGTTCCTGCTCATGTGTGTCATTACTTAAACAAAGACTACTTTTACGTGTGTGTCTGGGTGTGTGCGTGTATGTGTGTGTTTGATCAGGTTTCAACTGAGCTGCAGACACATGCACGTGTGCGTGCGTGTGTGTCATGGATCACACACACACACTCGTCATCTCTGACATAACTGGTTGCCATGCATACTGTGAGTGACTATTATGGGCTGTTCTTTGTTTTGTCACGACGTGCCCTGGTATGAAACGGGAGGGGGAGGGGATCTGTGCATGAGTGTGTGTGCATGTGTATGTGTGTGTGTTTGGTGCACACGTGTGAGGGGGAGGTATGTGTGTGTGTGTGTGTGCGTGCATGTGTCAGAGGTAAAAAAGAAAAGGTTTTTTTCATGTGTGCTGTTGGGGGTTGGGTGTGTGTGTGTGTGTGTGTGTGTGTGTGTGTGTGTGTGTGTGTGTGTGTGTGTGTGTGTGTGTGCACGCACGTGAGTATTTGGGAGAAGGTATGATAAAATGGCGTCCCTCATAGGTGGATCGAAAACTTCAAAGAAACACGACTCGCTTTCAGCTCAATGTGAAGAAGCTCAAACATAGATCTGTTCCTAGACATATGCAGAATAGATCTGTGCTTGTACTTTATTACTGACGTATAAAGAATAGAACTGTTCCTAGATGTGCAAAGAATAGATCTGTTCCTAGACGTATAACGAATAGATCTGTTCCTAGACGTATAACGAATAGATCTGTTCCTAGACGTATAAAGAATAGATCTGTTCCTAGATGTACAAAGAATAGATCTGCTCCTAGACGTATAACGAAAAGATCTGTTCTTAAACATATACAGAATAGATCTGTTCTTTTACTATGTTATAGACGTATAAGGAATAGATCTGTTCCTAGACGTACAAAAAATAGAACTGTTCCTTGACGTATAAATAGATCTGTTCCTAGACATATAAGAATAGATCTGTGCCTAGACATATACAGAGTAGATATTTTCTTTTACTTTGTTATTGACGTTTAAGGAATAGATCTGTTCCTAGATGTACAAATATTAGATCTGTTCCTGGATATATGAAGAATAGCTCTGTTCCTAGATGTATGAAGAATAGATCTGTTTCTAGACATGTGAAGAATAGATCTGTTCCTAGATGTATACAGAGTAGATCTGTTCTTGTACTTTGTTATAGACGTATAAGGAATAGATCTGTTCCTAGACGTACACAAAATAGAGCTGTTCCTAGACGTATAAAGAATAGCTCTGTTCCTAGATGTATGAAGAATAGATCTGTTTCTAGACATGTGAAGAATAGATCTGTTCCTAGACGTATACAGAGTAGATCTGTTCTTGTACTTTGTTATAGACATATAAGGAATAGATCTGTTCCTAGACGTACAAAAAATAGAGCTGTTCCTAGACGTATAAAGAATAGCTCTGTTCCTAGATGTATGAAGAATAGATCTGTTTCTAGACATGTGAAGAATAGATCTGTTCCTAGACGTATACAGAGTAGATCTGTTCTTGTACTTTGTTATAGACGTAAAAGGAATAGATCTGTTCCTAGACGTACAAAAAATAGAGCTGTTCCTAGACGTATAAAGAATAGATCTGTTCCTAAACGTATAAAGAATAGATCTGTTCTTAGACGTATAAAGAATAGATTTGTTCATGTCCTTTATTACAGACGTATAAAGAATAGTAAAATAACCAGCATTCATTGCTGTTTTGGTGCCGTACATTACGTTTAATCTGATTGGTCGGCTATGATGTGATGCATTTGATTGTCTGGTTATTTATTTATTATAGTTTCACATTGTCTGTTGACCATTAAAAAAAAAAAAAATTGACTCGGTAATGGTTGGGTGTAGAAATGTAACTGATTACTTATTTTAAGACGTACTTAAGTACAAGTAAAATTACTGATTTAAAAATATACTCCAAAAAGTACAAGTACCTGCTCAAAAATAAAAGTTCACGTCCAAAAATGTAAGAAAGTCAAAATCAAAACAAAAATAAGAGATCTCGAGGGTCAGACATCAGAGCGTTAACAGTGAGAGTAACCATGGAGACGGGTTTAACCTGAGAGACGACAGACGTGGATCTACACATGGACAGGAACCACAACCATCAGACTTCCCATGATGCAACACTTCCTAATACCTCTGTGATCAAGTTTCTATCCCATGATGCAATGCAACATCTTCCTCCTCTAAACAAGCCCCTCCCATTTATCTAAGCCGGTTGCTCGGGGCAACACACACATAATGAGGTCACAGGGACATCCAATAATATTCAGAACGAGACACTTCCAAACAGGAAGTAGAGAAAGAAAGTTAATGAGAAAACATGAGTCGGCAAAATCGGCAAAACTTTAAATTAACAAGAGAAAGAAAACAAAAGACAGAGACAAACAAATGAAAATAAAATCAATGAAGATGAAGGAAAAAAACGAGGAAGAGGAGGATGACGACATGTTTGTTGGTCATCGTTTGTTTCTTCCCAAAAATATTAAATCTGACTGTTTGGTTGGAAACGCTGCTTTTATTTTAAATTACAAAAATGTAACAAATTAATAGTTTTTCAATAAAATTCTAAACTGTTATAGAAGAAGAAACCAGTTCATAGTGTTTAAATCATTGAAGCAGAGACATCTACAATAAAATAAAACAACGCTCCTTTAACAGAGAAAAGAATGAAAACAAGGCCAGTGGCGCCCTCTAGTGTTCACTGAGGAGAACTACAACCATCAACCACATCAAAAAACAACTACATTATTGTTCACTCAGTCTTAGAACTCCTCCTACACTATTAATGCAGCACTAATGACACGTATGTCAAGGATGTGCAGTCGACCTTTTTAGGAGCCAAAATGCCAAGGTCAAGGTCGTGTCAAGTGTCAAAAACCAAAATGGTCTATCTCTCTACGAATATTTATTGTACAAGTTTGATGTTTACATTTATGAAAAGCTCATCTCAAGTGGAGTATTGTATTTATACAACCTACCAGTAAAAAGATCGGTAGGGGTCAATGTTCATGACGTCACACACCAAAAAAAGCCAAACTTCTTTCTCTGGAACTTGGCCACTGGTACCATTGAACAACATTTCCTTTCAATGTGTGACCTTGACCTTCGCTCAACGTCATATTTAAGGTTAAAAAAAAAAAACCCTCAGTGAACAAAGTGAAACCTCAACGCTCTCCGGACGACGAAGCTCAGCCAAACCAAAAATATAAATATATATACTTTTTCCCTAAAATTTGTCCACAAATTGAGATATAGTGCTCAGACTGGTACCATTGAACAACATTAGGTGACCTTGACCTTCGCTCAAGGTCATATTTAAGGTCAGTCTTCTGTTTTTTCTGCATTATTATTTTCAATTTCATTAGTAAAAATAATAAACTCGTCAACAAATCCAGATACAGGTTGTCATTTTTGCCAATTTTCAAATTGTCAAATACGTATTTGCCTTACAGACCAAATACAGGTCTCGTCTAGTTTAAATTAAAACACTTGACAATGAAGTTTTAGCAGTGACGCGATTTAAAGTACTACACACTGGTTTATTGAGTTATATATTAAATACAATATTCATAATAATATAATTAAAAGAGCTTCAAATATTATCAGTGTGGCTTTAGCAGAAGTTAAAACCACACATGTATAACTTTTTATCAAAATGTGATTTTATCTGATCTGAGGGTCACATGATCAACATTTAGAATAATGACCAATCACAGAAACAAAGGGATTGTGTTTCTGGAGACATCTTGTGTATTTTTCCCAGTCATTTTGTTATCTTTTTCTGTGATTTTTAGAGTGAGTTTGGGGACTTTTGGGGGTCAAATTATGTAATTTTGTGTTTTTAAAGCAGTTTCATGTAATTTTTTGTTGTTTTCTGTGTTTTCCCGATTCATTTAGTGTATTTTTGCTGTGGTTTTGAACCATTTAGTGTATTTTCTGATTCAATTTGTTTATTTTCCCCTAAGATTCTAGAAATATTTTGTAGTTTTGTGTGTTGTTGGAGTCATTTTGTGGGTTTGTGCATTATCAGAGTCAGTTTTTGTGTTTTGGAATCATGTTGTGGATTTTCATATGCCATGTTTTGTATTTTGTTGTGGCTTTGTGCGTTTTTTTTAAGTAATTTTGCATGTTTTTGGAGTCATGTTGTGTGTTTTTGTGTTGTTCTGTGCGTTAGTTGTGTGTCTGCAATTGAATGACAGAAGCCCAAAGTGAATATTTGAGACATTTTAATGAAAACAAACACTGCAGTTTGAATAAAAACATTCATCGTTGTGTGGAGTTCTCTCATGTTTTTTATTTTAACGTCTGAACGAATGAAGCATCGTTTGGTTAAATGTCAGCAGGTAAACAAACAAACCCGTTGCCATGGAAACCATCCAATGGTCTTCAAAACATCTCCAAACATCAGTTCGTTTATTTTCCTCCTCATAACGCCGCTGTGATAAAACCTCCCACAAAGAAGAAGAAAAGTCCCCCGTCATTGATAATAAGTGTAAAGTGTGACAGAGTGAATGAAGGCACGTCTTCTTCTTCTTCTTCTTCTTCTACAGCATGACGCAGCGTTTCTTTGGTTTGGTGTCTGGAGGCTCCAGAGCAGCGAGGATGGCCTCGTCAAACACGTTCTTCAGCCCCCTCTGACACACACACGGACACAAAATTATGTAATTTTTTGTTGTTTTTTGTATTTATGTATTCCTGTTTAGGCTTTATGAGCTTTTGGAGCAATTTTGTGCATTTTCAGAGTCAATTTGTGTATTTCTGATGCCATTTTCTAGTAGTTTTGTGTATTCTTGTTGCCGTTTTGTGTATTTTATTGTGGCCTTTTGTGTTTTCCTATTGTGGTTTTGTGTGTTTTTGTGGGTTTGTGCATTTTCTGTGTTTTGGAGTCATGTTGTGTATTTTGTTGTGGTTCTGGGTAGGGCTGGGCGATATGGCCTTTTATAAATACCGCGATATTTTTAGGCCATGTCACGATACACGATATATATCTCGATATTTTGCATTACCCTTGAATTAACACTTTGATGCACAAAATCACACCAGTATGATGATTCTATATGTCTACATTAAAACATTCTTGATCATACTGCATTAATATATGCCAATTTTAAACTTTCATGCAAAAAAGGGGATATCACAACTAAGTCAAAGTTGACATAACTGTATTTATTAAACAGTGAGTGGCTCAAACATAAAATTGTCAACAGAAAGTGCACGTTCTGTGCAAAATTGTCACAGAGACATTTCAAAACAAGACATTAGTGCAGGATGCAACTCACATGGCATTTCAAAACACAAAATTAAAGTGCACTTTTTGTACATAATGCCACTACAATATTTTAAAACAAATAGTGCCCTTTTGTGCATGTTGTCATTAAGATGACATTTAAAAAAAAAAAAAAAAAAAAAAAAAGGCCGCGAGTTTAACGGTATGGTCATTTTCAACACCGCACAGACTACAAGCTGCGATATATCGAGTATATTCGATATATCGCCCAGCCCTAGTTCTGGGTGTCACTTTGTGTGTTTTCAGACTCAATTTGTGTATTTTTGATGCCATTTTGTGTATTTTGTTGAGGCTTTGTGTTTTTGGAGTCATTTTGTGGTGTTTTTTGTGTTTGCATTGTTGAATCAATTTGTGTATTCTCCCTCAGTTTCTGTGTTCATGGAAACATTTTGTATATTCCTGTTGTGTGTTTTTGGAGTCCTTTTGTGAGTTGGTTTGTGCACTATCAGAGTCAGTTTCTGTGATTTGGAACAACGTGTATTTTTTACGCGATTTGGAGCCATTTTGTAGTGGTTTTATGTATTTTTTTGTGGTTCTGGGTGTTTTTGGAGTCATTTTGTGGTGTTTCTTTGTGTTTGCTGATTTTATGTATTTCTGTTGTGGTTTTAAAGTCATTTTGTGGGTTTGTGAATTATCAGAGTCAGTTTCTCTGTATTTATTAGGTTTTGAGTCCTTTTTTTGTGTGGCATTTTGTGTTTTCTGAGTCATTTTGTGTATTTTCCCTCAGTTTCTGTGTTTTTTAAAACATTTTACGGTTTTGTGCATTCTCAGAGCGCTGTTGTGTGTGTGTGTGTGTGTACCTGTGTGAGTGCTGAACATTCCACGTATTTAACGGCCTTCAGCTCTCTGCACAGCTTCTCTCCGCTCTCACTGCTCAGCGCTCGCTGCTTGTTCTTGGCCAGTTTCTCCAGAGTGTTGCTGTCGTCCCTCAGGTCCATCTGGGTCCCCACCAGCAGGAACGGCGTCCGCGGGCAGTGGTGGGAAATCTCTGGTACCCACTGAGGGGGGAAAAGGGGCGGGGTTAGGGCGAAGCGTGAAAGCGTTGGAAAAACTCAACACCACCGACCTTTTCTCGGACGTTTTCGAAGGAGGACGGGGACACGACGGAGAAACAGACAAGGAACACATCGGTCTGAGGGTAGCTGAGGGGGCGGAGCCTGTCGTAGTCCTCCTGACCCGCTGTGTCGAACAGGCCCAGAGTGTACGGCTCTCCTCCAATCATCACCGTCACCGCGTAGTTATCAAACACCTGCACGCACGTCAGGGGAAGTGTGTGCGTCATTTATGGGATTGTGTGGCACAAAGACGGAGATTGTGTAACATTCCTCTAAACAACCAAACATGTCCGAGCACATACTTCAAAACAAAAGAAGAACGTTACAGACGTTTCCATTACACTCATCACAGTCACCAGTTAACACAATCACCAGTTCAAACAGAACACCTTTAGGTCAGAGTTGCTTTTCTCCTCGTAAACAAACAAACAAACAAACAAACAAACAAACAAACAAACCTTGGTTCTTTTATTCAGTTCTTAGTTTTAAAGGAAAATTCAAACCAAATGAAAAACGACAACAAAAATATGCAAAACAACAAGAAAAATACACAAAACGACAACAAAGTCACAAAACGACACCGAACTTCCTGCGTTTTGTTGCGAGTGTGATTATTAACACTATGAAGGTGTCTCTCACTCACACACACGCACATGCACAAGCACACAAGGCTCCGCCCTAAAGTTGTTTTCCTCAATGTTAGTCTCATGTTTGTTTCCTGTTTGTCACGCGTTCAGCAGGAAAACAGGAAGTGAGCAGAGAGGAAGTCAGAGTGGACATGATCTCTCAGTGACACACGTGTGTGTGTGTGTGTGTGTGTGTGTGTGTGTCCATCAGCTGCAGCCTCAGCCACACCAACAAGACACAGAGTGGTGACAATGAATCAGCGTGGGGAGAAAATACTTCATTACGTTTTACTCAGTAGCTTTGTCTGCGTTGCCAGGTTGTGTGTATTATTTAGCTCCGTGTGCTGCGTTGCCAGGTTGTGTCTGAGATGCGTTGCCAGGTTGTGTGCTACGTTGCCAGGTTTTGACTCACCGTGGGGACGTACTCTGAGGGGAACTTGTTGGTGGTGTAGGAGATGAGGAGGCAGGTCTTTCCTACAGCGCCGTCACCCACCACCACACATTTAATGGTCTGCATCTGAAAGGAAAGGCATTGGTGTTAAGGTTTTCACTACTGTGTTAATGTAACCTCAGGTGTCTGAGGTTTTTTCTTCCGTCTCCATCATTTGAGTGTTTTACTGTATATGTTCACCAAACAGAATTGCCAAGAACCGCCTTCCTGGGCTGCTGGCCAATCAGAGATGGTTACAGGACACACGCTTGTATGTACTCCAGCGAAGCTCTTTCTCTTTTTTTTTTTTTTGCTCCATGAGTCTTTGAGTGCGCTAACAACTACACTAGGGTCCTATAAAATCTACTGTTGAACGCGGAAAGGACGTTTTTTATGCGTAAATATCCTCCCCACTTCAAACACCATCAAACCTGGCAAAAAACTACGCAAATTATCACTGACTCCTAAATCAGAGCCAGCAGTGCCTGCTTAACTTTAACGTGTCTGTAAAACTCCGTCCGTTTCTCATAGCGCTGCATCGCTCTGTGAAAACCTGAGTCAGCATTAATCATCTTCACCTGCTCAGAGCGTCTAAACATCTCATCACAGCTACAGAACATCTGTGGATAACGTTGTTCTGTTGTTGTGGACGAGACCATTGATACCAGTGATTGTAGAGTCTGAAACATCATAAATTATTGATAACTTCTGATACTGTCACATATTCTGACCTCTCGTGGTGAAAAATACTTCTTACACATCATTTATTTCTGTTTAATCATTACGGTCAGGAATGATGTCATCAGGATCATTTAAAATAGGTTTTTAATTAAGTTATCAAAACTTAATCAATAAACCTGATCAGATTCAGTAAACCATTGATTCCTGAGGGTAAATATGGTGACATTAATGCTGCTCTGTTACATCTTTATATGACATGAATAAATAAAAAGGAACAGTCAGAATAATCCATGTCACTATAACTTATATCTACCTTTTCATTGTATCTTACTTTATTTTTTACATCCATTTTGGTTTAATTATGGGTTTTTTATTTATTAGTATTTTGTTTCCTCACAGGAACTAATATTTTCTGAAAAAATTGATAAATATTTATAAAAAAAACCAAAAAATTCACGTGGAAAACAGAATTTAGCAAAAATAAATAAATAAAAAAATAAATAAAACGCATACGCATTTAAATGTATATAATATTTTTCAAAAAAGTAAATCAAACCGAAATCGCAATATCTGTCAGAAAAATTGCAATTAGGTTTTTTGTCTAAATCGTGCAGCCCTACTGTAAACACAGCCTGTGATTGGTCACTGACAGTAAGGGCTCATTAACCTCACATTATCTGTTATGTTTTCATTTTGGGTTTTTATATTTTTTGTTCGCTTTGTTTATTTTTACCGTATTGTTGCATATTTTCATCACCGTTTTTCTTTTATACTTTCAGTGTATTTTTGTGCTCGTCTAGTGTATTTTCACTGTTTAGTGTATTTTTGTTGTTGCTTTGTGTGTTTGATACATATTGTGTTGTTGTCATTACAGGTCTTTTTGTTGCATTTTGTGTCATTTTTTTCTTGTTCATTTCTGCATTTTCATTGTCGTTTTGTGTATTTTCGTCATCATTTTCAGGAAGAGGAAGTGAACAACGAACTGAGTTTAAATAAAGTTTCAACATGTGTCAGAAAAGAAGGGACGAGCTGAGGGAACACTGGAGGACTTGTGACACACACACACACACACACACACACACACACACACACACACACACACACACACACACACACACACACACACACACACACACACACACACACACACACACACAGTCAGGAGGAATCAATAAAGCTTGATTTAAATGAAGTCACTGATAACAAACAGGTTTTTCACACACATTTAAAGCTGTAACTAAAGTGTAACAGAAATACACAGCTTTCATAAAACACTTTTTTAATTAAGAGATATTAAACTATGAAAGACAATTTTTCAATTTAACAATCTTTACATTAATATTAATAATGTATTAATAAGGATCTTTAGCAAATATCAGTTTCAGATTTACTGAATTATCATTGCTTCAAAAATATTTATTCATTTATTAAGAGTTAATAAAAACAATATTAGGAAACGTAATTACATTTAATAAACTAAATAAATAAGTACAGAAAAAAAGAGTATTATATTTTACATTTTTTAGTCGTCATAAATATAGACTCATTTATTACTTTAAACTTCATAAATAAAAAATAGGGAAAAAAATGGAAAAAAACAATACAATAAAAAACGAATTAATAATTAAAAAATTAATAAACATAAATTTTATACAATTATTTAATATATCTGAATATTAACTAACATAATCTATATAATATAGTGAAATTATTAAATTAAAGATAATTTTTTTTAATTATTTATTATATACAAAAAGTACGTTTTTTAAAAAGAAAAAGTGTGTTAGTGTTTGGGTCATATTTATACAAATAGCTCAGGGCCTTTGTGTGTTTTCGTCATATAATCGTTATAAATGTGGATGTTTGGTGTTCAGCAATAAACATTATTACTAAAACCACACGTTTTTTAAACACTTATCAACAGTTTTGACAACTTTTCAACGATTTCTAACGCCTTTAAACACAATTAAATCAGTTCAAAACTAATTTCAACACAAAGTTAAAGTCTTTTAGGGACGTTTTCAACACTAACGAAGTAGATTTATAGCATCTGAAACGTGTTTATGGGTAAATGTAGGTGAAAAAACGGACTTTAGTTTCAGTTTTGACAGCTGTCAGTTAGCACAGCTAGCTTCCCGTTAGCTTTGAGTTCGTAAAAAGTTAACTTTCACTGTTGTGAAGATAAACCCGCGGGTAAAGTTGTTTGTTCAGGTGTTTAAAGGAGAGAAAGTCGGACTTTTCTTACCTTTTATGGTCACTCCCTGACACACACCTATCCTGTCCAACCACACACACACTCTTCTTCTCTGAGGACCAGTTTGAACTCAATCAATCAACAGATTCGTAGCTCACCACCGCCACCTACAGCATCAACAGGGTAATACAGGTCACACACACAAACACCGAATAAAATCCTTTTACACACAAAAAATACGTACAAACAAGTGAAATTTTTTTCAAATAGATTTTTTGAATGATATATTTAAGATAAATGTCCAAAAAACGTAAAATAAAACAAAACAGACAGAATTTAAATAATTTAAAAAAGTTTTTTATTTATTTTATTCTGAAAAAAGTCATCCATCCATCCATCATCATAAAAATGAATGTAACGTGTGAGATTAATCTTGAAATATTGGTCAAGGTTTGAGTTTTGTTTGGCTGGTTTTATACTTAGTGTAAGGATCTGATGTTCACTCCTGTTTCCATCCCTCACTATCTTCCCCTTCCTCCTCGTCTCATTCTTCTCATCGCTATTTTCTCCTCCACCACCTTTTCACCTGTCACTAACCAGAGGACGGACGTCAAGGATGGTGACCTGTACGTCCTCCGCCCATAATCCCATTAAATCCGTGAATTTAATTAGAGATTAATACACACACACACACACACACACGCACGCACGCACACTCCGTCCTGTCAGTGTGTATCAATGTCACCCCCAAGTCAGCATTAACATGTTAATCTGTTTTTAGAACAGCCGTTAAAGCAGGAACCAGTCATTAGACTGACCCGCACAGTAAACCAGTAATCAGTGAATACTGGTTTTCCAAAAGCTGACTGGTATGTAAAGATCTATGTTTACAAGTTTACAGGTTTATGTTCTGGGAGGTTAATAGATTTACTAATGTTTACATTTACAAATATTTCCTGGTTAACAGAGGTATATGTTTACAAGTGTTTCCATGTTTACAAATATTAACAAGTTTACAGATGTTTACATTTACGAATGCTACCAGGTTTACATATGTATATGTTTACGAATATTTACATTTACAAATGTTTCAAGGTTTACAGAAGTATATGTTTATGATTGTTTCCTGCTTTACACATGTTTATATTTACAAATGTTTCTAGGTTTACATATGTATATGTTTATGAGTGTTTCCTGGATACAAAGGTTTACATTTATAAATGTTTACAGGTTCACAGATGTATATGTTTACATTACAAGTGTTTACATGTTTACAGATGTATATGTTTATAAATGTTTACAGATGTATATGTTTACATTACAAGTGTTTACAGGTTTACAGGGGGGTATTTGATCAAAGTGTTCTCAGTAGAGCCAGGCTTATGGTTTAAACCTGGTTCAGCTAAGCCATCGTGACCATACTGGTTTTTACCATTTCATCAAACTCTTCCCAGCTTGGAGCTCAGCTCAGCCAATCAGCTGACAGTGTTTTGCTTAAGTGAACGTCCTCATAAGACCCACGAGATAGATCACAGTATTAATAATTAGAGAGTGACGGCGCATGCGCTGCAGCTTTTATGATGAATGATAAGCCAATAGAAACCAATGCTGTGACCAACAGGATGTGACATCATCTGTTACTGAGCAGAGAAAATAAATTATGGACACGTTTAAAAAAAAAAAAAAAGGACCAACTGTGGTTTGAACATTTTTCAAAGTAGTAAAAGGTTAAAGAAGGTGTTATTTAGTCAATTTATCATAGCAAACAACTGATTATGTGATCACACACTGATCGTGTGCGTTTGATACGTTTTTTAACACCTGTCAGCGTTTAATAAAAGAGATGATGTAACACAATTAAATAATACGTCATTTATGAGACTTATGAGTGTTTGATGAATGGTTTGTTGAACTTAGCACTAAATGAACAGCGGGAATCAAGCTCTTTTGCTTCAGTACAGAAAAAGGAAAACAAAAAACGAACACCTTTATCCATTTTCTCCACTACTGATTGGCCAAAGTACGTGACCCAGAAGTGTACTCTCATCCGACGCTAACGGCTATGCTAACGACTATGCTAACTGCATTGCGGCAGAATAAGCCTTTTCACACTCTCGCACTGGTTCAGTTCTTCCACATTAGGTCAAAGGTCAAGAGTGATAAACTCGCCATGACTGACGGTGTAGGAAGAGAGTCTGACAGAAATTTAGATTATTTTTCCCGTTGTAGCGTTGGTTCCTTGAACGATTTTTTGCATAAACGTAGTATCGGTCTCTGAGGCAGAAAGACCGAATTAGCTGCTAAAGCTAATGCTGCTAAAGCTAAAAATTCAGTTTCTTTTCCTGACTTTTCAAACTGTTTCAGCTGATGACGTTACTCCAGTTCTCTTATCGACCTGCCCATCTTGTGCACTTCCTTCAAATTTGTAAATTTAATTGAAATAATAGCTTCATATCATGGACCTGGTTAGTGAATGGTGGACCTCGTAAATTTATCTTTTCAAAATCAGAAATATTGCTTGTCCCTTCAATAATAACAATGATAATACATTTCATTTATAAGAGCATTTCAAAAACACTTTACAGTTGTTAAAACAACTACACAAGTCATAAAAAGAAACCAACAACAATAAAGTAAATACATAACAATGTCAAGTTGAAAGCTTGGGAGAGGAGTGTGTAAACAGAGGTCTGTAGCTTTAATACAGCTTCTCTCATTAGTTTTACTAAAGTGCTCAGATATGTGCATCAATCCTGAGTAGAGTTCTAATTCACCCGCTGCAGACCCAGGCAGTGAGGTGGAGGTGAGGGGACGGCCTGACTTCCATACTGCTGCTGAGCTGCTCACATCGGTTTTTAAAAGTGCTCGGATCGGCCGAAAGTGACATCAGCGGAAAACCCTGAACACCTCCTCGAGTCCGTATATGTGTAATATTAATAATATAAACACTATTAAAACACTAATGATCTCTGGAATAAAATTACAAACGCTGATAGGTTGAAAATATCAACAGAGTAGACGAGCTATAATTATTGATGATAAGATCGCTGCTTCTGAAACGTGTCCTTTTCGCTTTAGCTGGTGTTGGGCACAGAACCTCCGAGCTAAAGATATCGCAGAATGTGTTCCGTATATTCCTCCAGTCAGGCCATGACACAGCTTGTTTTATCGGACAGGTAACTGACACGTTCCGGCTCACGTACTTTGGCCAATCGGTAAAGTATGTGAAAACGAATAAAGGTGTTCGTTTTCTGTTTTTCGTTTTCTGTACCGAAGCAAAAGAGCTTGAATTTGAAAAACAATTTTATTTTGGTTTTGGAAACAAATATCAAATAATGAGCGTTTTTCGTGTTTTTGTTACATAATGAAAAACGAATGAACGAATGATACATGGATTCAGTTACAACCCGGCTTAACGGAGCTGGACTATCAGGTTAAACCTGGACTCAACCCTAAGCTGGGTTTGATGAAATACCCACAGGTTTACAGAGATATATGTTTACCCAGGTTTATAGAGGTATACGTTTACGAGTGTTTCCAGGTTTATAGAGGTATACGTTTACGAGTGATTACTGGTTTAAAAAGGTTTGCATTAACAAATGTTTCCTGGTTTACAGAGGTATATGTTTACGAAGGTTTCCAGGTCTCTCGTGTTCTATCTCAGAGATGTGTTGAGACTATGGAGGAGGATTATATAACTGAGTGAACCCCACTGCAGCAGAAACAGGCTCCACTCGCTCTCCATCAGACGTGCCTCTGCATCCATATCCTTTCATCCCTATTTCGTCTTCTCCTACTGCTAAATGAGCCCTCCTGTTCTTCTCTGCATCATCATCCCTTCTTCTTCTTCTTCTTCTTCTTCTTCTTCTTCTCGTTCTTCTCCTCCTGCTGTTTAATTAACCCTCCTCTTCCTCCTCTGAGTCATCTCCCCTCCCCCCCTTTGTCACACACCTCCTCCTTCTTCCTTTTTTCATCACTCTGCCTCTCCTCCACTGTTTCCTCTGTCGCTACCAAAGGCTGAACACACACACACACACATACGCACACACACACGTACACACGCGTGGAGGAGGCGGCAGGTAAGAGCAGGATTTCCTCCTCTTCTCCTTCTCTTCTGATCGGATGTTTTTACATGACGATGCTCACAGTGTGTGTGTGTGTGTGTGTGTGTGTGTGTGTGTGTGTGTGTTGGGGGGGATTGATTGTGCTTGTCAGTGTGTGTTTATGTGGATTATCTCATGCATGTGTCATAATGTGGTTTTTGTGTGTCTGTGTGTGTATGAAAGTGATAGTGTGTTAGAGGTTGTCTATGTGTGTGTTTGGCATTTTCTTGTCTTTGCATGTGTGTGTTTCTGTGTGTGTGTGTGTGTGGGGGGGGGGGGGGTCATGCAATAGCAGAATGTGTGTGCAAGGTTTACAGTACAAGTGTGTGTGTGTGTGTGTGTGTGTGTGTGTGTGTGTGTGTGTGTGTGTGTGTGTGTGTGTGTTTACATACTTGATCAGTTTTTTTCAGCCTAACCTCAATAAACCCTGAACAGGTTTCCCTCTAGTGGCCATTACGAGCAGAGTCAATTTATTGATTAATCGAATAATCAACATGATTAGAATGAATATTCTATTACATTTGTTTTATTGTGAATATTAATTTTAAATATTTACAATTTATGTATATATAATTATAATTTGATTTAAGAATAACATCACTTTAATTCACACTACTGTACTTTTGTTGATGTGTTTACAATATATCCATTCATCCATATAAGCATGAATCAGCAAATATACTCTAATCGTGAAGCCAATGTTTTCAAAGCATGACATGGCAATTAGATTAGACTGTGGCTTACAAACTATGACAGGAAAAATACTAAAATTAGAAGTCAGCAACATTTTGATGACAGTTTTAAGCAAAACAAAACCTCATATCATGACTCAGCAACAATACTCAAAACATGACTCAGCATCAGGACTGACTCGAGCCGTGACTCGGCAGCAATACCTGAGCTGTGACTGAGCAACAATACCAAACCGTGACTCAGCGGCTATACTCCAGCAGTGACTGAGCAATAATACTCAAACCGTGACTCAGCAACAATACCCAAACCTTGACTCAGCAGTAGTACTCAAACCATCACTCAGCAACAATACTCAAATCAAATCAAATCAACTTTATTCATCCGTTAGGAACTTCATTTACAGAGAAAGCACCAGTGCAGAAACAATAAAACACAGCACATCCATTCACACATTATACTTCTGACGTTCATGAGTTCCCTAATAAATAGATTTGAAATAATTAAAAGATTAAAAACAAATAGGCCAAAATTAAAGTCCTCAACTACAGATTTTGTGCTGCAATCAGACGTTTAGCAGGCGGATGGAGGTGGGGGGAAGCTGGAGCTGGCCATCTTTGTCCTCAGTGGGAGCGACCTGAACCTGCACCCTGAAGGCAGCAGAGTGTGTGAGGGTACAGGGTGTAGTGAGGGTGCAGTGAGGGTGCAGGGTGTAGTGAGGGTGCAGTGAGGGTGCAGGGTGTGTGAGGGTGCAGGGTGTGTGAGGGTGCAGGGTGTAGTGAGGGTGCAGGGCGTAGTGAGGGTGCAGGGCGTAGTGAGGGTGCAGGGCGTAGTGAGGGTGCAGGGCGTAGTGAGGGTGCAGGGTGTGTGAGGGTGCAGGGTGTGTGAGGGTGCAGGGTGTAGTGAGGGTGCAGGGTGCAGGGTGTAGTTAGGGTGCAGGGCGTAGTGAGGGTGCAGGGTGTGTGAGGGTGCAGGGTGTAGTGAGGGTGCAGTGAGGGTGTAGGGTGTAGTGAGGGTGTAGTGAGGGTGCAGGGTGTAGTGAGGGTGCAGGGTGTAGTGAGGGTGCAGGGTGTGTGAGGGTGCAGGGTGTGTGAGGGTGCAGGGTGTGTGAGGGTGCAGGGTGTGTGAGGGTGCAGGGTGTAGTGAGGGTGCAGGGTGTAGTGAGGGTGCAGGGTGTGTGAGGGATCAGTGTAGATCTGGGTGCCTTTCCTCAGGACTCTGGTGTTGTCCATGCTAGTGAGTGACTGCTGTTCCTGACCAATGATTTTGCTGCTGATTTTGATGATTTTATTATGAAAGTTACAGTGAGTGAGAGAATCAAACCAAACCAAACCAAACGTGATATTGAATGTGAGGATGATTCAGTGAAACATTTATAGAAAACAGCGAGAATGGATCAGTGAACCTGAAGTTTGCAGAGCTTATGGAGAAAAAAGAGTCACTGTTGACGTTTTGAAAACCGTTACTCAGCAACAATACTCTAACCGTGACACAGCAAAAATAATCAAACCATGACTCAGCAACAATACTCTAACCGTGACACAGCAAAAATAATCAAACCATGACTCAGCAACAATACTCTAACCGTGACACAGCAAAAATAATCAAACCATGACTCAGCAGCAATACTCAAATCGTGACACAGCAACAACACACTGAACATTTAGTAGAAAAAAAACTGAGTTTTATTTGTTCTTTTCTAAACTTAATTATGTTAACTAGTGACTGAGTCTGAGTGTTAGCTGGTCATTGGTTAAAATGGACTCCAGTTTGAGCAGAAGGATTGTACAACACTGTCTGTGTATCGGTTTTACTGGTTTATACAAATTTAAATTAGTTTATACTGGTTTATACTGGTTTATACTGGTCGAGACTGGTTTTTATTGGTTTTGAACTGATTTGTATTGGTTTGTTCTGGTTTATACTGCTTTTTTCTTGGTTTTTACTGGTTTATACATGGTTTTTACTCCTTTTTACTGGTTTTCATTAGTTTGGATGAGTTTTCTACTGGTTTTTCTCAGTAAATATAACAGTTATGAAAGATGCTTGATGATGTATGTGATGGCAGTGTCAGAAAATTGTATCTGATGAGGAGGCTGATAAAAAGCACCCAGCAATGCTCAGCACTTCACTCAGATACATGTGTAGGTTAGATATGATTATTATTATTATTATGTATATCATTACTGACTTAGATAAGAAAAAACCTCCTGGCTTCAGATCTTAGTTGTTCTCCTTCACTCAGACTGAGCAGATGTTCCTTCAGTCTGTGTGTGTGTGTGTGTGTGTGTGTGTGTTTTCTGCTGAGCACTGCAGTCTTTTGCTAGGTGTGGTGCGTCCTGCTGCTGCTGTAGGGATTACGTAATAGTCACTAGAGCAGAGAGAGGCAGAGAGGAAACCTGAGACCAGGAAAACACCTCGTTTTTGGAACCAGTCACTAGAATAAGAAGCGTTAGAAAAACCCAAACCAGTCAAATCATGAGCTGATAACCTCTAAATAATGACTATTCATCCTGTTTCACTTTGTTTTAGTGACAGTTAGTCAAAGCACATAAAATAATGCTCAATCAGAGGCATTAATACAGGAAACAACAAACGGTTTGTGTGTTTTTCAAATCATTTTGTATATTATCATGTCATTTCAATGTATTTTTGTTGTTTGTGTTGAGTGTTTTTGAAGTCATTTTGTGTATTTATTTCATCTTGCCATTTTTTAAATTTGTAATTTAATTTGTTTTCCCTGTAATTTTGTGTTTTTCAAGTCATTCGTTCATTTTTGTTGTCTTTCGATGTATTTTTTCTGTCATTGTGTATTGTTTCTGAAATCATTTGTGCAATTTTGCCAACTTTGTTTATTTTTTTGACATTTTGAGTATTTTTGTTGTCATTTTGTTTATTTTTCTGTCAACTCAACTCTTGTTTTGTGTAGTTTTTGTGATGTGTATTTCTCTGTAATTTCATGTTTTTCAAGTCTTTTGTTCATTTTTGCTGTTTTTTTGTTTTTGTTTTGTGTGTTAATGTCTTTAAACTTCTTTAGACTCCTGTTTTTTGTAAAACACATTTTGTTAAGTTGCTAGACTCCCCAGTGTGTGTGTGTGTGTGTGTGTGTGTGTGTGTGTGTGTGTGTGTGTGTGTGTGTGTGTGTGTGTGTGTGCGTGTGTGTGTGTGTGTGTGTGTGTGATGCTGCAGTGGTGCAGTGTGTCTCCTCTGACAGGTTGGGGTGTGTTTGTGGTATAAATAGCTCCTTTTACTCTCGAGGCTCGACTCGCTCTCACTTCAACACTGACGTCAGTGTTTAGTCGTTATTTCATCATTGAAAACATTGCAAGAGAAATATCTGAGTTTTAAACATTTGTAACAACAACAAGGTCCATAACATAACGTACATGGAGTGAAGTCAAATACACCACTCAAATCAACACACTGACCCCCCCCCCCCCAAAAAAAACCTGAAGTTTTTACAGCAAAACATGATCAAGTTTTCACTTTTTATAGTTTCTAAATAAAAAATCAAATTTAACTGAACATATTTGCTGAAACAGTGACAAAAGTGGGAAACAAAACCCTCAACATTATCTGTCAGTTTCCCATTGTAAACTACTGTGCATGATCAACTGATTCTTAAATGATAATTTTGGAGTAATTTGTTTTAGGGGCCACATAAAATCAGGCTGAGGGCCGCCACTTACCCTGTGTCTGCTGTAGAAGCTGCGTTGCCAGGTTGGGTTTTTACTGTGTTTAAACATGTTGCTTAGGGATAAATTACAACATATTGTCCTCCCCCTTAAGTAAATAATTTGCTTACGCAGTGGTATCCAACCATCGGGCTGCGGACCAGTACCGGTGCTTTGTTCTGAAAAATGTTTAAAGATTTATGTTGCGGAACTTTTCATTTTGCAGCTACTGAGGAGCTCATGTACTGTCTGAGCTAGAAGTGTGAGCAACACGCTGGGACAAGCCCCCGCAAGGTCGCAAAACTAACCCCCCACCTCCAATCCCAACAGTATTCACAGTCTAAAGTACAGAAACGGAAATTAACGAGTACAAATAATTAACTACTGTACTTCAGTAGTTTTTCTTATCTCTACTTTAATGAGTATTTAGTCTTTAGAATAAATACCTGATATTACTTTACCCAGAAGGAGTACACGTACATTGAGTAGTGTTCTCACTGATACGCTTAAAGTTACTACTTTCATCTTCAGGATGTCCATCGTCAGCATCATCGCCAGGGAGATCCTCGACTCCCGAGGAAACCCTACAGTGGAAGTCGACCTTCGCACGGAGAAAGGTGACGAAACGAGACACAACGATGGTTTGGTGCTTGTATTACATCAAAGCGACCCCCAGTGGACGTATTAGGAATGAGTCATTTTTTAGTGTTTTTGTGTATTTCATTGTCATTTTCTTTGTTTTGGTTGTTGTTTTTAGTATCCTTGTCATTTTGTTTGTTTGCAGGTCTGTTCAGGGCGGCTGTCCCCAGCGGAGCGTCCACGGGTATCTATGAAGCTCTGGAGCTCCGAGATGGAGACAAAGGTCGCTACAAGGGCAAAGGTACGATACAACGTTTAAGACAAACTTAGAAAACCTAAGTAGAAGAAAAGATTTGAGAGATTTCAAACTCCAGTTTGGGGATATCATCTAGCTAGCATAGCGCTATCTAATCTTCCAACAGTAGGGGGCAGTAATGTTTAATTTTTTTTTTTTAAAGTTTTTCATTTTTTTCTGACTGAAATATAAAAATATTTAATTTTTGTGTTGTTTTAAAGTATTGTATTACTTTGTGTATATATATCATGAGGTTTATGCGTAAAAACGTTCAACAGAACCTGTTGGTGAGTGGAGTTTAATATGAAAACATAGACCAGACATGGGCAACTGGTGGCCCGGGGGCCACATGCGGCCCTCGGCTTAATTGTGAACGGCCCCCAAAATAAATGCACGAAGTGACTCCAAAAACACGTCACAGAAAAAATTAATACACAAAATAACAAAAGTACAAAACAACAAAAACAGTTACTAAGAAAAAAATTTACAAAACAACAACAAAAACATACAAAAAACTTTAAAAACACACAAAATGAGAAAAAAACACACAAAATAAAAATACACAACAAAAACACTCAAGACAAGTAAAAAATGACACATAAGGACAACAAAAATACAAAAAACAACAACAGCAGACTAAACCCTTTGTTCACTTGTGTATTAACGTTCCGATTGGTCTTTATTCTAAACGCTGATATCATTGTTGATAATGTGGCCCTTGGATCAAATGCAATCAATTTTTTGTGGCCCCCGTGGGGTTAAAGTTGCCCATCTCTGGCATAGATCCTGTGCTTTTATTTTGAAGGACTTACAGTACATTTATCCAGCGTAGCACAACCTAATCTGACGGTAATATTTTACATGTTTTCTCGAGGGTTTTTCAGTGTTTACAGACAGAGGTGCATCATCTGTTCTTTAGATTGTACTTTTAAATTAATTAGTTAAGAGTTTTGTTTAATGTGCGAACTTTGAAAGCTGAGTCAGCATTTATAAACTAAGTCTGTTTTTCTCTCTCAGGGGTTTTAAAAGCTGTCGGACACGTCAACGACACCCTGGGACCTGCACTCATTGCCTCCGTGAGTCATCCATCCATCTGTCCATCCGTCTATTATCATTATTAATATTGATTAATATTAAACTGATTTCTCACCTGAGGGAGTCTGGACCTCAGGTTGGTGCTGGTGGTGTTCCAGCTTGGTTTGTCACTGGTTTATCTGATGATCTGCAGGGCATCAGCGTGGTGGAGCAGGAGCAGTTGGACAACATGATGATTGAGATGGACGGCACGGAGAACAAATGTGAGTCACGGACAAATGGGCGTGTCCGTCCCTTTAACGATGTCTCTGAGACTTTTGACTTCCTGTCCAACAGCTCAGTTCGGAGCCAACTCCATCCTGGGCGTGTCTCTGGCCATCTGTAAGGCCGGCGCGGCAGAGAAAGACGTCCCCCTGTACCGCCACATCGCAGACCTGGCCGGGAACACTGAGCTGGTGCTGCCGGTTCCTGTAAGAAAAACAAACCCTCACATTTGTTAACTCGTCTCAAACCCAAACAGGAAGCTCTGGAAAACGCTACTTTTTTACTTATCAGCAGTTTTTCTTGGTCTGATCTTCTGGTATTGTCAGACCTGATGTTGTAATGATGTCTGTGGGATGTTTTCTGTTTTAGGCTTTCAACGTGATTAACGGAGGATCTCACGCTGGAAACAAGCTGGCCATGCAGGAGTTCATGGTTCTGCCCGTTGGAGCTGAGTCTTTCAAGTAAGGGTTCGTCGTTACTCTCACATGAACTGAACTGGGAAACCTGGAATAGTAAAGTCTTGCCAAACTCAACCCAACTGTTCCACCCTCAATCACGGTTAAAATGCATTACTTTATTTTCTTGTTCTGTAGTTGAAGATCCTGGTTTGCCGCTCTTCCATTCTGGTCTTCTATTTTCTATCTTTAAGTCCTAGTCTTTTATTGTCTGTCTCTCATTTTGGACTGTCTTTCCTAGTCTTTCATTCCTAGTCTTTTGTTCCTGGTCTTTCAGGGAGGCGTTGAGGATAGGATCGGAGCTCTACCACACCCTGAAGGGAGTAATCCAGGAGAAATATGGCCAGGATGCAACCAACGTGGGAGATGAGGGAGGGTTTGCCCCAAACATCCTGGAGAACAGTGAGGGTGAGGCAGTTATGAAGGACCACGAATGACAAATCAACCCAGAGAGGCCACATCCTTCACGTTAGTCCGTCTGTATTGAAGGTACCATAAACTGTGATGTTCTCTTGTCGTACAGCTCTGGACCTGCTGCAGACGGCCATAGAGAAGGCCGGCTTCACCGATAAGGTTGTGGTCGGGATGGACGTGGCCGCCTCAGAGTTTTACCGCGAGGGAAAATACGACCTGGACTTTAAATCCCCGCCGGACTCTTCCCGACACATCAGTGGAGAGGAGCTGGCAGACATTTACCAGAGCTTTGTCAACAACTACCCAGGTAGAGGAACCACAGGCACTTTTGAAAACTTTGATGCTTTGATCCTTACATGTTTCTGACACCTCTGAGGAAGACTGGCAGTCGAAACATGTCTTGACAGTCAACTTGTCAGGAGATAAAATTTGCTGAAAAATCTTGTCTGAACAAACAAAAACTAGACAAAATGAACTTGCTGGAATTATTACATTCATCATGACCCTTCACCCATTCAACAAATAACTTTTGTTCACAAAATTTGGCCGTCAGAGAGTTACAAATGTAAAAATTTTCCAGAGCAGATGCCCCTGGGCCCCCTACAATACTGGCGCTAGCGGCACTCGCTCACACACATCGTAAACCCCCATGCTGTGAAAAATTCCTGGTGTGAACCCTGGTGTACGTCTGAGTACGTCTGGGTATGTGTTTACGTTCTTTCAGTGGTTTCTATCGAGGACCCGTTTGACCAGGACGACTGGGAGGCCTGGTCCCGTCTGACGGCCCAGGTCGGGATCCAGGTGGTTGGCGACGACCTGACGGTTACCAACCCAAAGAGGATAGAGAAGGCAGCGGAGGAGAGAGCCTGCAACTGCCTCCTGCTCAAAGTCAACCAGATCGGCTCAGTCACCGAGGCCATCCAGGCGTACGTTTGCTCCGCTCTCACTCGAGCGCTAACGTAGCATCACCAGCCGATTCATGGTAAAGCACGTTGATGTGTCTTTCAGGTGTAAGCTAGCCCAGGCTAACGGGTGGGGCGTGATGGTCAGCCATCGCTCAGGAGAGACCGAGGACACCTTCATCGCCGACCTGGTGGTTGGACTCTGCACCGGACAGGTACCACAAACACCGGATACCGATACTGTCGCTTAGTAACCGCCAAGGCTGAAGGGGCGGTGCTTCTTCTTTGGCGTTTACAGTGGTTGGCTTTCATTGCAAAGCTTTGTCATCGGGTTAATTTATGAGTTCAAATCGCCTCATCGGTTTGATTAATGAAAATAATATGTGCAATTCTCTCCCAGTCGGTTATCAAAAGGAGAGGTGTCATGCATCGCAAATATAACAATAATCATCATTTCATCAAAAAAAAAAAAAAACGATGATGTGATTTTGCTCTGAATGTCAAAGTGAATTTCTGTGATTTCAACCATGTCGGAAATGAACTGAATAAATAAATAAAAATAATAATAAATCATCAAACACGGAAAAACTATCCAAACCTATCGCACAAATAATCCACATTTAAATCAGATATTTAGTGAGCTTTGTCTTAGCTTAGTGCATATAACATGGATTAATGTCATGTCTTTTATTTTTATTAGAAGTGTTAATGACTAATTAATCACAATCAATTCTGTCCACTAATTATTATCCTCAAACTAATTAAAACTAAATAAAAAAAGAAAATAACTAAAACACAAATAAAATGTGGCTAAAATACAGCTAAATGCTAAAACATGTTATTCATGTTCTCACGTCACATTGTTGTCTATTGATATATTAAAATGTGATTTTAAAAATACTTTTAAAGATGCCATTTTAACATTTCATATAATTAATCAAGTGGTTGGAATATTTTAGTATTTTACTTCATCTTTTTTGATACATTTATTAATGTATCATCACATATCTTTATTGTTGTATAGTAAGTTAGATAGTTATATTAGTCATTTATTTATTTATTCCTTTTCTTATCCTATGTTACCTCTTTAACACTATCTAAAATAGAAATAGATATTGTAAAAGTAATTTACTTTTACAATATCTATTTCTATT
Organism: Gouania willdenowi; assembly: GCF_900634775.1. Lineage (NCBI taxonomy): Eukaryota > Metazoa > Chordata > Actinopteri > Blenniiformes > Gobiesocidae > Gouania > Gouania willdenowi. The sequence continues at coordinate 649,378 of NW_021145250.1, forward strand.
TTAGATTTTCAACATTGCTTTGTGTAGTTATATAATATATTCATACTCAATACATGTGCATATACAGTATATTCATTATATGCTGTATTTATCAGGGACGTATTATTTTACCACATTTTTTTTGCTGTTGAATATGAATACGACGATTGTTTTGTAATTAATTAGACATTTTAACAAAAAAAACCCTCTTAATTTATCATCATTGTTATTAAGATTTATTTTTTGGCTTAATTTTCTCTAAGTTTATTTCCCAGTAAACAGGGACCAGTTGTTTTGATAGGAATATAAATAAATAATAAACGGATCGAATGGAATGATTGATTACTGGACATAATTTGCGTTCTGTTGCAGATTAAGACCGGCGCCCCCTGCAGGTCCGAGCGACTGGCCAAGTACAACCAGCTCATGAGGTGAGTTTATAATTATGATTATCAGAGAGCTAACAGATGTGATGGGTGGAGTCAGTGAGGGACGACTGTTGCTTCACTCAGATTTAAAGTGAATATGTGCAACAATGGAATTAAAATCCTCAAAAGGAAATACTCATATATGAAAACCACATATTGTCATTTATAAACAGGTGGTTAAATGTGTAGCGAGTGTTTGGAAGAGAATATACAGAAAATATAAACATATTCTTTATCAGAATCATTAAACAGGGTGTAAATTTTCGGATGCATCATCAGTGTTCCTTTGAATCAGGGGGTGTTTCAGCCTTTTTAACACTCGACACTCTCATCAAAGGTGGCCAGCTACAGGGTGATCAAGCTTGAGCTATTTCATCCCGTCCACAGGTGATAGTTTTTAATAAAGAGGCGGAGTCTACATGGTTGGACAAGAATCAATAAACAACACTACTTAATATCAAATATTGATTGATTTGATTTCAGCAGAAAAAAATGATTTTGGTGTTTAGGTACTTGACTAAAAGACGTCCAAAAAACAAGCTAGTAGCGCTAAATATACAACAATGTTATGTCATGGTACTTCACCGACAATTATAGACTTCTTTATTCAGCAACACTATGACTGTGGGGCCGAAAGGGTTTTTATTATTAGGGTCCGCGCACCAAACCCCGATTGTTCCCATACCGATTCTTTTTATTACTATTTTACCACCACTTTACTTAGAGTATTGAAGCCCTTCCCAGAGGTGCAATTTCATGTAATTTGTCAACGGTATAGTTTGGTAAAAAATTTAATGTGTCGTTTTTTGATGCAATTTTGAGACTCATTAGCTTCACCTAGCGTTTCCAATGGTTTGAACAAGATGGGTGGCATTTGGTAGGTCTATGCATAGGACCGCAAAAATGTCATTTGGACCTATCACATCTACTTCAACAGGAAATCTGCAATTTTTTATTTAGCAGGCCTTTTTTTTCTTCATTTCTGGCTAAACCACACTGTCTTTAAAAGCAAACTCCTCCTGTTGTGTTCATATTTTACACGTGACATTTTGGATGTATTATTTTTCTCATTCTTCTTCTTTTTCATATAATAGTCATTTGTGTGTGTGTGTGTGTGTGTGTGTGTGTGTGTGTGTGTGTGTACAGGATCGAGGAGGAGTTGGGCGACCAGGCTCGCTTCGCCGGCCATAACTTCAGGAACCCCAGCGCCCTGTGAAGCTGACCAACGAATGACTCACACACACAAAAACACACACACAGACACACACACTCATGCACAGGAACGAGCCATGTACAAAGAAAAAAAAAATCTCACTTATGAAAAAATGATCAATAATGAATAATTTATGCACTTCGGGGGCGTAAAGGTGGGGTGGTGGGTGGGCGACACTGTATGCACGCACTCACGCGTTCTCGCACATGCAAGGGAATACCATACTAACGTCATCTGTTTCAAAGCCAGACATGCACTGTTACTGTAGTTTCTAAAGGGATTGTCTGTGGGTGTAGAGCAGACTGGGCGGAGCTACGGACGAGAACGCGCTCGGATTGGTTGAAATCAGAAACAGAGAGAAAAGCAGCCCATTCAGGAAAAAACACTCTAAAGTAACACTCACTACATTTCACTGGCTCCAAACCCGCTCACCTGTTTCACAAAGCAGGCTCAACTAAGTCTCAGTTGATCCTAGAGTAAAAAGGGCTAAAAGCAGATAAATTAAAAAATAAATTCATCAAAACTGTGCATTAGTGTAACGAGCTCTGTAGTTTTAATGTGAAACTCTTCTAACTAACTTCCTGTTGAAAAAGAAAACCTGTTAAGTCCAAATTAAAATGTACTACGTGTGTTTCCGTACCTGTGTTCCACAGAGAAAGCCTTATACCGCGGCAACGGAATCCCTCACCGTAGCGACAAAGCCTGCTACCATGGCAACACAGGCAGTTTAGATTCCGGCTCTTTCCATCAAGTTCGTTCCTCTGGGATTCCTCCTGTTTGAATTGACTTTGGAATGCATCGTACAGTGTGTCATACATGTCAAACACACACAAGTACGACAAATTAAAACAATCTGTACTAACCAACATTATGTGGAAAATTAAAAGAATATATTCAATATCTATTAATGTACACTGGAAAAGAGTTAATTACTTAGTTTTATGAGCAATTAGTAGTTGTAACCAAAGACAAATAGACTAGAACAGGGGTGTCAAACATATTTTAGATCAAAGGCCAAATACGGATCACTTTGATCTCAAGTGGGCCACAAATTTTAGGCGGGAAAACAAGCAATTTCAACATATTTCTGCCCCATGAATGAAAGTTACAATATCCAATTTTTATATTTCCTTGAGTTTGTAAGCAATTTTTATTCAATTTGGAAAAAATAGTAGGAAAATTTGAATAAAATTGCAGGAATTTGGAAAAGATAAAAGATTGATGTATTAACAATTGGTGATTAAAAATGACTGCAATCATGTGGTAAAAGCGTGGGAAAACAACTGTGAGTCCTGGCAAATATTGTGGATATTCATCAATATCCCTGGTCCGTTAGTTTGACAGATTTGGACTAGAAGGTCACTACTCGGGTGTATGACTTAGTTGAACTTCATTTTAAAAATCACATTGATTAACGTAAAAAACATTAAAAGTGTCCGATCGTCTTCATTGGTTTCAACTTGTCTTGAAAATATATTTTTTTAAATTTTAGAGAAAAGATTTGATCTACAACTAAAATAAAAATCCCTTTGAGGGTAGAATAATTTACCAGTACATTCGCACTGATTAGATATGGCAAAAATCCATATGAAATACGGGTAAACCATATGTTCGGCAAGTTTGGTGTGTCAGCGAGCTAGCAGTTAGCTTGTGGCTCATTAATAACATCAGTGGTTATTTTTCAATACAACCCTAATTTACACGAGTCATCTAGCTTTTGTTTGAGGCTAAGCTAACAGAGTGTAAGTTAATGCTAATGAAGCCAACACCGTGAGAACAAAGATAATTAGCGTTGCGGGTTTTGGAGTTAGCAATTAGCTCCTGAGCTTCAGGGTTTTCAGAACATTTAAACATTCGGTCACTTCTTTGTTGTTTTCTCATGTGTAAAAATAATGTTAGCACATGTTAGCATTAGCAATACTCATCAGTAACACAACACAATAGAACACACATAATTTACAGCAGGAATCCCTTATCCTGGGATTATGTTGGACTTTACAGATTCCCAAAGCTCAGGCTAACCTAACTCAGACTTACTTAAGCCTGCTTCGTGAACCTGGGCGCTCGAGCACTGCACTCCTTCACCTCCCTCTCCTTTCTTCTCGTCTTGTCTGTTCCTTGGTTTCTGTAGCTCTTTATTATTCGTCCTCATGCTTGAAGTGTCTCCGACTGCTATGAATCCTTCATTTCCCTTTTTCTCTTGAATGTCCATAAAATAGTTGTGTCAAAAGAGGAAAAGTAAATAAAAATAACTGAATGCTTGTCATTGAAAATAATGTGAAAGTATGTGAAATAATAAATGATTTACAGTTTCTGTCACAGCTGAACCGGTTTCATCTTGTTTTGTTTGTGAAGCTTGTTGTGGTCCTGGGAGACACTTTCACAATAAAAGCATTGATTCCCATGAGCAGAATAATAGCAGAAACATCTTATTTGAGCTTTTAATCTTATTTTTTTAATCGACGTTTGTGTCCATAACTATGAGTCCAACAGTTATAGCTAGCACAGTGTTATCAGTCGTTAGCTAACTCAAACTACAATGAGTCCAACAGTTAAAGCTAACACAGTGCTATCAGTCGTTTGCTAACTCAAACTACAATGAGTCCAACAGTTAAAGCTAACACAGTGCTATCAGTCGTTAGCTAACTCAAACTACAATGAGTCCAACAGTTAAAGCTAACACAGTGCTATCAGTCGTTTGCTAACTCAAACTACAATCAGTCCAACAATTAAAGCTAACACAGTGCTATCAGTCGTTAGCTAACTCAAACTACAATGAGTCCAACAGTTAAAGCTAACACAGTGCTATCAGTCGTTTGCTAACTCAAACTACAATCAGTCCAACAATTAAAGCTAACACAGTGCTATCTGTCGTTAGCCAAACACATAAATTAATAAACAACAACTTTTAAAATATATATATAATACAAGTCAAGTGACATTTTAAAAGCAAGTATTTCAGCGTTAATGTCCTTGTTTGTACTTATTTGAATTTGTCTTTGGATGTTTGGATCATTTTCTTAATTATTAAATAATATCCATAAACTATGAGAATAACTAACTCAGACTTAGTGCATAGGTTTACGTAAATATAGTGCAGATCTAAAGGGGGAGTGGTTTGGTCCATGTTAGGCTCTCACGTTGATGATGTCGATGAACTCTGGCTTCAGTGAGGCTCCACCCACCAGGAAGCCATCCACATTGTCCTGCGATGCTAACTCCCTTAGTCTGTGACTGCGTTAGTCTGTGACTGTCTTAGTCTGTGACTGCGTTAGTCTGTGACTGCGTTAGTCTGTGACTGCGTTAGTCTGTAACTGCGTTAGTCTGTGACTGTCTTAGTCTGTAACTGCGTTAGTCTGTGACTGCGTTAGTCTGTGACTAACTTATTTATTGCCCATTATTTGCCAGTTTAAACAATTTTTTCCAATATTGAGACTTTGAATCTTTTTAACACTTCTGTCTGTTTTCCACTCTAATTTGCAACTTTTAACAAATCCCTGTTTTTTTTAAATCCCATTTCACCACCTTTTCCAACATCTTTGGGTAACTTTTAACGCTGTTTATTCCTGATTTTAATCCCGTTTTTGCTTATTTTTACCCTTTTTCTGCAACTACACCAAACATGAAATATTTTAACTTATTTTTATCAAGTTTTCTTGCCATATTTGTGCTTCTTTTAATGCATTTTTGCTACATTACTCCCATTTTGGCCACTTCAACAAATTTTAATGCTTTTTTAGTCACTTTCAGGACATTTTTTGCACTTATCAGAATCCAAAATTACTTTTTTTTTTTTTTTTACAGAGGCTCAAGAAATATTACAATAAAAAGAATAAACACTAAATAAATAAATAACCACCACCTTTTCCACCATTTTTGGATACTTTTAACCAATTTTCTTTCTGTTTAAAACAAGGATTTCCATATTTAAGATGACTATATATAATGACCTAAATAATAGTAAACTTCCTGGATAAGAGTGGATATTATTCAGATTCATAGAACAATCCACTGGATCCACAGATTATTAATGAATGGATAATAAAGGGTTAAAGGTCACCTGATCTCTCCTTTGGACACTTTGTAGCAGTTTTGAGCTGCAACACTGACCTTAGGATCCAGACTGGACCTCACAAAGTCCAGATAGACAGAAGGAGCTGCACACACCACCTCTACACAACAACAACAACACACAATAGGAGTTATGCCAAAATAAGAAATGATTAAAGAATCAATAGGAAAAGATTGTGTTGCATGTGGTGTTGACCTTTAACGCCATGTGACAGTGGTTCCCAAACCTTTTTTGGATCGTGACCCCATTTTCACTAAAACATTTCTGGCGAACCCCAAAAGACACTTTTTTTCATCTAGAATTAGTTTTTTTAATCACTAGTGCAGTGCCCATCGGAAGCACGTATTCATGTGGGAGGAGCTTAAGTAGAGCTGTCAATTATGGACAAATGAGTTTATGTTTAAAGGTTGGATGTACATAGAGATGTACATACTCTGTAGTGTTACAAAGGGTTTATTTGTGGGTGTAAAGTAAAATAATGTGTGTGATTCATCTGGTTTAATTCTATAAGACTTTAATTAATAATTACCATTATTCCAAATGATATCATTGTGAGGAGAGAAGTTATGACAATAGCCTAGCTTCAAAGATAGCAGAGGTTTATGGTAAAAATGTGACAATTTAACAAGTAATTCAGAAACATTGTAATTACAACCCATTAGAGATTATAATCCACCTAAATATTTAAATATATTGTCAGATAATAAATATCACAGCGACTCAG